>NW_019525358.1:174385-199793 GCF_002814215.2 Seriola lalandi dorsalis
GTGTGTATACCACTTCAAACAGAAGTTAGAAAGCAAAACAAATATCTAAGTCAATCAGCCACCTTTTCTTCTTCTCTCTCATCCAGCCTCATCCTCCAAAAGACATCAAGGGTAAATGATTGCAGGGATGGTTATCAACCACCAGAAATTCAGTAATACCAATGCATTTGATGAAATTAGGTCTCAAAGAAGAAAAAGACTGAGGAAAAAAAAAATGAATACAAATTCAATCAGTGCTGTGTACTCTGCCTGCATATCAAAGAGAATGAGGAAAGGGGAGGGGCCGAGGTAGCAGGCCAAGAGATTTAAGTTTGGAATAAGCTTCAACTTCAAACACCTCCTGATTTTCATAAAATGCTTTCAACACACTGTTGAGCTGAAGTATGCATGCAATGAAAAAGCATTATTTACTACTGAGAAAAGGAAAAGGGGAACTCTTCAGTGAGTCAAAAAGACAGAGAGAGAAGGGGCAATTTCCCCTGCCTTTCTCAGTTGGCACAAGGCTCCCCTGTGCAGAGCAGAGAAATAAAACATGGGCTGAGGAACATGACAGCATCCGGTAGAAGTGAGAGAATATGCCTTTAAGATAACACGATCAAGGAAAGGAAAAGGTTCTCTCAGCTGCTCTGGGTCATTCTTATCTGTTTATGGAGCCAGACTGAAGTGAAGCCCTGTTAAATTGGTCTATCTAATACAGTGAGGCTGACGACTGAAAATCTTTAGTGCAGATATTTAAGCCTCATGGATGAGACAAGTCTTACAAAATAAGTAAGCTATAGTGCAACCCCAAGGCTATGCTACATGTTCAGAGATTTAAAACAAAGTGGAGCCAAATTCTTTCAGACAAAGAGCAGAATAAATTGAAAAGCACAGAAATCTGACTTTAAATTTGGTCAAGAATGAACTGTCAATTATCTTTAAAATGAATTCTAAAGCACAAGACAGTATACATTTTTTGACTGCTTTCTATTTTGTATGCCTCAGCTGAGGTTTTGGGAAATGCCTCAATGTTGCAGGTTTCTGTCTGTAAACAACTGTAGAGTCTATATGATGTTGTTCACACTGATATTCTTCCACCTGTACAGTTTGTCTGACTTTAATTTTTTTTGTCTTTTTTTAGTGCAGCACCTTTTAAACCTTGCCTCTACCAAGCATCTACCATAAAACACTTTTGCTGTTCTTATTTTTCAAAAGCATGCTCCTCTAGTCTCTGCATGCAAGCATGCGAGCATTACCCTGTTGCTTCCAGAGAAGACCTTATTAAGATGTTTCAGACGCCTCCGAAAATGGCAGCCTCGAAGAGAGAAACAGGAACAATAGATCTCTGTCTTCTTCTGTACTAGTTACCTTTTAACAAATGAAGGTCAAAATCTAATAAGAACTGTACAATTTATATGCGACACATACATAGGTCTGAGCAGATGTGATTTAGTTGACAACAAGCAACTGTCTTGAATGCATGGACTTTACGTGTCTTGCCAGATCTTTAGAGAACAGTGACAGTGACATTACAGTAGGTGTTAGAAATACAGCGGAAAAATCATGTATTCAAAGTAAAAACACATAGATGTACACCTTTGTATGCTTGTCTCCTTTCATCTTCATATGGTTAAAACTTTTATATCTCTTTATAGGAAAGTTAAGACATGACTCTCTGTAATTGATGGCAGCTGCACAGAAACAAATCTTGTTTTTAAATATCCCTCTTGAGAATGAGACCCCAGTGCTGTAGTTGTAGAGCACGCCGGCAGTACAAAGTAAATTTCTACAAGCGCTGCTTCTGTTAAGACAATGTGACTCATGAATCACGAGGGAGTAATAAGATAGCACGAGTGAATGTCTCACTGACCCTCTATTAATCCTTGCTTTTGTCTGTTTGCTCTTCGTCTTGTCATCCACAGTCTACTTTCATCATCACCGATCTCTCTTCGCTTACCTCTGAACATCACTACTGTACCTGCCCGTGACTAAACTTCTTAAATTCCTTGCCAACGCTTGACGACAAAAAGCACTTCTGCTTCAAATATAATAGAATCTCACATTGTCAACGAACAACAATGTGTACGTAGAACAAGAGGAACAGAAATGGTCAGCCATCATTGTGAAGATGACCTTTACAAGACTTACTGTGCATCCGTTGAGAGAAATTATTAGTGACAAAGAACCCATTTTCCCCAGGACCAATAATTAACCATGCTTTCATCCGTAATAATAATCCACACTTTTATGATGGGGGAAGTGGGATTGCTGAATTTAATTGTCTAACTGAAACAATTGTGCACACTAAGCACATCTGCACATACTGTACAGAACAGAGCTGCAGTGTGAAAATGAGGGATGACATTAAGATTCAGATTAACATTTAGATTAACCTATCTGTGTGAGAGGGAATTGGTCTAAAGAAATGTCACCAAAAAAAAGAAGGTGATCTATGTGATGGTTTTAGACAGATATGAGGCTAAGTGACACCTCAAAGTGATGCTTTTATGAGAACAGTGGCATTTGGGGAAATGACCATCAGTGTAACTGTGTAACAGCCAAACCTGACAGCACTGAGACTTCCTGATGTCAATTATTGTTTCTGCTCCGGAGCTTTGAAACAGTTTGACTGACTGCACAGAAATGAATGAGAATTGTTTTAGAACAACATGAAGGATAATGCTTTTCCCTTACTTTTGAATGTTTTATACTTTGTCTGTGTTACTAAGTTTTCATGACTGTCTCTGCAGTCAGAGAGATAGAGGGAGGTTGCCCTACACCCCTTATCTTTGATTTCACACCAGGGTATAGCTCCAATCCAGATAGACCCGGATGATTGTGTAGATATCGAGGCACATTTTCTCATCTGAGACTGATAGTCGTACTGTAGCACAAAACATGGCCATTCAGTTGTTTGTTGCAATTGGTGCAGATTACGCTTTAGAACAATATACAATATATTAAAGCCACTATGGTAAGAAGAACATCTGAACAGATTAAAACTGAATTTGTTTTTTTTACGAGAAATAAGTTGATGCGTCAGTCTGAACACAAAAGGGCATGTAGAGCTGAACAAGCTGTTTCATGACAATAAAAATTAAATAAATAAAAAAGCTAACTTGTTGTATAGAGTAGTATTAGGAGACCTGCTCAAAAAGGCCACCCTCCTTGGGTGAAGGGCAAGTTGTGTGTTGTGTTCAGTGCTGATGAGAAAACAACTATGGTGTAATTCAGGGGCTGATGGTCTGGAAAAAAAAATCACACCTTGAAAGCTCCTGTGAGTGGCTGTCGAACAGAAGACATGTCAGAAATATGCTTCCAGTTTGATTGTCTGAGGGCTCCCTCTCTTTGCCCCTCTCCTCTCTTTGTCTCGCTGTCTGTCTTCCTCAGCCTTCTGAAAATTGAAGACTGTGGAAAGAATAGCCCACAAACTGCTTTACAAAAATGGTGGAATGACAATGGGGCTGTTAAAACCACTTGGCCATCCTAATGCTCATCCTATCGACGTTATTGATTTCCCATTCTGCTAGCAACCCTCCAGGCGAGGCAGATCCTCTTCCTTCCACAGGGCTTGTGGAAGGAAGAGGATCTGTCTGGCCTCTTGGTGATGGTCAGCAAAGTCAGTTTTAAATAGATACATAAATCAGCACACATATCCTGCAGTAGACACACACACATGTCCCATCCAGCACCAAAATAGCTCCATGTTCAAAAGCAGAAGTGACCAAAGTCCAAACTTCAGACTCCTCTCACATCAAGCACTGCCAGTCAGAGAGGAGAGAGGCTTTCAGACAGCACAGCGAGTATCTTGTCTTTTAGCCTGTCTGCTCGGCCTCTTTTCTACTTCACTTATTCTCCCATGGCAGCCAGAGGCTCTGACCTTGTGTAATGTCCTCCAACTAACTGGCCACACAGACAAATCTTCCCACTTAATGAGAGAATGTCACTTGTTAGCCAGCACCATTAGCTGCAGCCCCTGTCTCTGATCTACCTGCTACCATGTTGCTCCCTAATGCATACGGTGTTACACTGACAACTCAAAAAATGCAACAGCTACAGGAAAATGGTAATACACAGCTGCAAAACATATTCCCAGGGTCTTTGTGGATTCCACTTCCATTCTAGTAAAAAGATGCAAAACTTCTTCACATTAATGTTAATTTTTCACTGTCAAACCTCAAAATAAGGCAGAAGGGTGGTGAAGAGGGGTGCCTGGGAGGGAAATAAAGGCCATCCAGGGAAGACTGAAGAATTCCCAGATCATGAGACCAGTGATGTGTAGGTACAGTAAAAGGAGGGAACATGGCAGTTTTGATCAGGTAAAAGTATTGAGTATTAATCATGGTTTCGAGAAAAAGAGACTGAAGGGCAAGGTTTTTTTGAAGCAATGACACATTGTACAAGAGCGTTTACAAAAAGGCAAACAAGATATTGAGAGAAAATACTTGAGCATTGTTACCATTTATCAGAAGGATTTTCAGGCTGAATTTAAAGACAATTGTTTTATTATGATTTGCCACAGACCTCAAGTTCTCTGTTTTTTTTATTTTATTATTACTTAAATCAGATTTGTTTGCTTTGTTTGAGGTTAAACGTAATAGCGCGCACCATGCCTAATGTTAGATATTATGCTTTATAGGTACTGTAATAAGATTCATTGACTACCCAAATCCAATTTAATGCAAAGTATACTGTGAAGAAAATCATGAATACTGTAATCATATGTGCCACGAATACGTACAAAAACAATTTTAAAAACTGAAGTTGTCAACAATAAAAGAAAAGATTAATATTCAGGATGTTGGTGTTGTCGTAATCATTTGTCAAACTGCCTTAATTACATCATGGTACAGTGAGGAAATACACACAGATACCTAGATATTGATGGTATGAAAAATCATTTCTGTGTTGGCAGGATATTGTCCTCTCTAAAAGTACAACGCCGGCCACAAGGGCCCCTGCTTACTGTTATCATTGTGCTCCATTACCACATTACTTTTGTCAGAACTGGCACATGGAAAAATTAATATGAGAATAAGCAGCATGCTGAGCACAGGCCTGACTAATCACAGCCTGCCAGCATCTGAAAGTTGCTCTGCCTGTCTCTCCAGTCAGACTTCAGCACAGTGGAATGGAAGCAGCAGAAAGCAGACACAGGCGCTGCTTCAGTGTCAAAGTGTCGACTCTCCAGGAAAAGCTCCCTGATATTAAAAAGCGTCTGACCTTAGTCATGAGGCTTTTATCTCTACAATGTGATAAAGACAGACCTGGAGTTTTATTTTTTTTAAACCCAAACATCAAATTCTCCAGCCATTTGACAGAAAAAAAAAACAGTGCTCTGAATGACCCTGTCGGAACTACCATTCATCGACCCTTCCAAATCGAGCCATTGTTCAGCTGGAAAACTCCACAAGTGGCTGCAGCTCCTGTGGCCGCTACATTATGAAGAAGATGATAGATGTATTGTAAGAGGGTCTTTCAGACTTTCCTGTCTGTTCGACCATGTTCTAATGGAGTGGCACCCATTAGTGTGCACAGTCTTGACTGGAGAATCTATAAAACAAGGGAGTCAAACATGCTGGAGGAGCAGGGCCCAAAGTAGTCCTCAGCAAACAGAAACCATTGTTAACAACATGTTGAGGGCTCACTTCCCCACAGCTGACACAATGCAGACACCTTGACTCACAAGCTCTCCTATCTTCAGTACTTTCTGAGGGAGGACAAAGACCCCTCTTTCACACAATAAAGCAACATTTAACATAGGATAACCAGCTGTTTATAGTTGGTGGTAGGTTTTGGGAAATTATCCTTTGCATTCTGAGTGAAGTCTGTCCTTTATTTAATTCATGAGAATATATTTGTGCAACATGAATAAATGATGTAACAACAAAGTAAAGTTATGGAGGTTTTCCAGCGATCGCACCACCTTAGAATTTGATTAAATTAATTAATAAGGTGTGATATGGCAGATGTTGTTATTTGATGTTCATTCAAAGAACCAGATTGACACAACAAAGCCAAATAGAATTATCAGTTCCGGACTGAAAAGATGTACATATATTCTTTGTCATATAAACGCTAATATACCACAATGTTTCACTAGGTTCAGTTCGATGTTCATGCAGGTTTTTAGCAGGTGAATTATATCGACCATCTCTTGCTTGGTAAGAGTTGGTTTGATCTAATAGTTCCAGAAATACACAGGCTTTCTACGGTTCTCTCTCTCTCGCTCCCTTTCACTCGCTCAAATACACACAAGCACACACCGAAGAGAAAGGTCAAGGTCAAGATGTGTCTTACTCATACTCTGCAAACTCACAGAGATGCTCAAAAATGAACCATTTTGCATGGACACAGTGTTAAAAAGTAAAGGTCATACAACTTACTAATAGACTCAGTTATTAAATGCAATTTTTCTCAAGGCTGACAGAATTTTTGAAGTGGAGGATTAGACTTAATGAAGAAACCACTTGCAAGAAAATAAAGGCCGCAGCGAGAGGGGGACAAACTGTCAACTGAAAGATCACCAGGTTGCACCCATTCATTGCATTGCATTGTTTTTTTTTTTCTCTCTAGTGCAACACTCTGAAAAATTGCTGTGTCCCAGGAGAGGTGACCTGCTTATGTAGTGTGCTTCCCCTTTAACCTAGCTGTAAGCCATTCTCACCTGTCAGATCACTGCCTGGATGTGTTTGTGTGTGTGTGTGTGTGTGTGTGTGTGTGTGTGTGTGTGTGTGTGTGTGTGTGTGTGTGTGTGAGAGAGAGACAGAGAGAGAGAGAGACAGAGAGAGTACAGTTGCAAGTATGTTTGCACAAGTTATCGTTAGTGTATACTGGTGTGTGTGTATTTGTCAGGGTTTGTGTGCGCATGTGGAATTTTTTTATTTTCTATATAAGAGGAAAAAGCATTTTTCTCAACGCTTGTCAACACCCCGAAGCCATTCAAATGAAGCTTCAGATTTTTATCTTCCTATGTTTCATTATCACACACACACACAAACACACACGGTGAAGAGTTGGATAGCACATTTATGTCTGCAGTTACTGCATTAATGAATATTGTTTCCTGAAATGTTAGTCACTACTGTTGTTGTACAGTTGTACAGCATATGTGTGACAATGTGCTCCATGCTTGAGCAGGGGTGCGTGTGTGTTCATACACCCAGCCCAATGTTATTTACACAGTCTAGCTCTCAAACATTCAATCACTGGCAGAAAATTGAATGTTCTTTATCTTCTACAGCTTAGGCCAGGTGCAGTTTGTATTAAGAAACGCCCTAACCCATCATCTCCTTTCTATTTATCTACCTTTACGCTTCTGTTTTAGCCCAGTGTAATCATCACTGTAATTGATATTTACCATAGTGGGACTCATACAGACAGGTGACAAATTAAAAGAAAAACCAACATAAAGTGTCTTACTGAGGTGTCTTACCATGTGCTGCCAGAACAGCTTCGCGCCACATATGCGCTCAACCATTTGTCAAGGATACGGTGAAGGATAACTCATCTGACCATATCACTTTCATTCCACATCTCTACAGACCAGTGTCTATGGTTTTTCCCTACGGTTTTTCCACCACTGAATTCTCAAATATACATCCATCTTTGTAATGAGGGGTTTATGCACTGCAGGCCTGCTTTAATATCCCTCTCTATATTATTGTCGACGGACTGTTCTTGCTGACACAGTCCTATCACGACCTGCATTGACATTAGCTGTGTCTCAATTCAGGGGCTGCATCCATTCGAAGGATGCATTTGAAGATTGATTGCGTCAAAGCAGCGCAACAAGGCCCATTCAAAGGCAACTTCAAATGCAGCCAAGAAATGAGTCTCATGTTTCCCAGGCAACAAAGGATCCAATGGGTGGATCATTCATGGCCCAAACTATCCCAAGATTCCTTGTGCACAGGTGATGAATCACTATCATTAACAAGGTAGACTCTCCAAATATAATAGCAGCCGAGGATATATAAAATTTAAAAAAAATCTAAATAAATCCTCAATAGACTAGAATGTCTCATTTTTGGTTTGGCTTTTTGGCTGATGATGGTTAAAGGCCACGCCTTTGTAGACTTCATCCTTCGAAGGATGCGGCCCCTGCATTGAGACACACCTATTCTCTTGCTCTTCTGTTTTTCTTACATATCGCACTACTGCACAAGCATCACGGTCTTCAAATGTGCGATGTCAACAACAATGTCTGACCCTATTTACTGATGTCTTTCCCTAAATGCAAATCTAAATGCGGATGTCACTTTAGTTACTATTCCTATTGAAACGGTAATCTGTTGAGCAGTCTTTGTGACTAATCAATCCCGCCATCTTTTTTCTCTTGCCATCTTGATACAAAATCAACTGTGCCTGCTCAGAATTTTCATATACATGCCACCGAGTGTGACCGGATGTTAATTGTTTAACTGTACCATGTACTGTTTCTGTGTGGAAGCATCACCTGTATCTGTTTCTCCACTCCACATTTACTCAGCTTTTTTCCGTCTGTATAGTTGTGGTGATGTTAGGACAGAGACTATTTATGGGCATTGTTCTGGCATAATAAAATTGTGCTTAGCCTACAGGTATGCACGACAACAATAGAGGCCATGCAAACTGGCAATATGCAATCAGTTATGAATAACATGTCTGAGATTTTCTTTTAACTATAATTTAACAAGGAGACATTGTCAGATGCAGCAGAAAACTCAGGGACACAGTTGCGGATGAGGTGTCATTTGATAGTGATATGGAGCTCTACAGCATTACCAGATTCTTCTAATACTGAGCATTAGCAGCCAGGACTTAATGTGCTCTTTAAGGGCTTTTATTGGGAAAAAAAAAAAAGATTCATCAATATGTATTTGCAACTTCATTCAGGTCTAACTATCAGGAGGTTGTGTAGGCTACAAAACCCTACAAATTATTTGTAAAAATTTTTCAGAGAAACAACTTCATATGAAATTAAAAAAAAAAAAAAAAGATCACAAAATGTTCAGTGTCAACATTGTGTAATATCCGTTTATGTCATACAGTATGGTAAAAGATTGGTTAAATAAAATCTTTGTTAAAGTTAGGGAAAGAACGCAGTTGTGTTTAAAAAAAAAGTCATCATTAAGCGTTGTCTGAGATGGGATGTGATCTTCTCACAGTCTGTCACGTGGAGGGCTCCTTCACTACACCAGCCTTTACACCCTCACTTCTCACTTGGCTGCATAAAAGGCACACTACTCTCTGCATTGGCAGGGAGCACTGGTATCGGTCATAAATTGTGTGATGCAGAACCTAAATGGACTGCTTAATTCCTGTTCAGTTAGTAATGAGAAATGTATCTATTTTTGTGTTGCTCAAAATCTGAATATAACATTCACACTTTTATTTATTTTGAAGTGCAAGCAGTTACATAAGGTAGAATTAAGAAGATATTCATTTCTAAATTTTTTTGTGGTGGGTGGTTGCTTTAAATACTGACAGCATCACTCACATATGTCCCTGTATTGACAATTTATTTATTATTTTATGAATACTAATGAGTAGAAACAGCATTTCACTGGATTGTACCAGTAAATCCTATGAAATCAAAGTAAATATCTGATAATTGCATGTGTGAGCAAACCATTTGTGACCAAATCCTTGTTGTCAATATTTGCTTGAAGAAAAAGCAAAGCTGTACCTGCAATATTCACCAGATATGAATTAAGAAAATCTGAGAAATTGCATTTATAGAAAAGCCACTGCATATTTTTTCATTAGGAAAAACGAAATAGCCTTTTAAAATGAGAAACTCACAAACCTCATTAAAAATTACAGGGGGTAGGAAAGGAGACTGTTTTGTTTTGGCTAGTTCTTATTTTGAAAGCTAATTAGCTAAATGTATTCACACCATTCCCTTGAATGTGTCATGCATTTAGAAATAGTTTTTTTTTTTTTTTTTTTAAATCATTTTGATCATTATTTTTGTTCAAAGGCTAGAACTAAATGTTTGTTCTTTTCACCTTGAG
The DNA here is from genome assembly GCF_002814215.2 of Seriola lalandi dorsalis. NCBI lineage: Eukaryota > Metazoa > Chordata > Actinopteri > Carangiformes > Carangidae > Seriola > Seriola lalandi. The sequence continues at coordinate 184,363 of NW_019525358.1, forward strand.
TCTTTAGTGTCTCTGCCACTTAAAAACACCACAGGACTATGCGCTGAAGGTCACGCAGTTGTCAAAACACACTGTGTATTTAGACACCGGTAAACACTGCAGCATTTTTGTGGTCATTTGTCAAGAGCAGTTGTAGAGAATAACATCAAACAGCAAAAACACTCTCAAGTTTATGCAAATTAACCACATGAGAATTAGGCAAGTGTTTATATTTTGAATTCAGCTAGATGCATAAAGAAATTATCACAAGTGTGAACCCACATGCATGCACGCTGAAGCACACATGCTTGTGTGAGCATACACACACACACACACACACACACACACAAAAAAAAACAAACTGTGTACAGTGATTGTTTGAGGCCCATGGCGATTTTAAACTAACGGAACGCTTTTTCATTGTCAGTCTGCCACTGTAAGCTGGATCATCATGTCATTTGGTGATTAGGCCTTTGTGGACTAGCTGTTTCAGAAGCAGAGGCCTATACCCATACATCCAGGGAACAGACCCCCCCTTCGCCTCGCCTTGCCTTGTCTTGCCAGTTAAAGCCCAAGTCTCTCCCTCCTCATTCTTTTCAGGCTTGGCCAAGAGACTGTTTAGAAACAGTGTGTAGAAGTGTTCTGTTATCCCTGCATACCGCCTTGTGGGTCTGAAGATGCATAATTTTCTCACAACAAGGGTTCCCATGATAGCTCTCTGCTTTGAGTAGCTATTAATGCCCTTTCTTGCTCAGTGGTTTGTCAAATGCATTAATCTGAGGCTTGGCAAAGGATGGAAAGAGGCAGAGGAGTCAAGTCAAGTCAAGTCAATCTTATTTATATAGCACCAAATCATAACAAGTCTACACAGTCTAGACCGTACTCTTTACAATATTATTTACGGAGACCCAACATTCGCCAATGAGCAATCACTTGTTGACAATTGCAAGGAAAAACTCGCTTTTTTTTTGGAAGAAACACTGAGGAGAATCGAGCTGTGGGGGGGCAGAGCAGAGACTTGAGCACCTGGTCACCACCATTGCAATCCTTTCTGTCTTGTTCTGTCTAAACACTGACCTCTAGTCAACAAAGCCAAAATTGCTTGAATACTCAGTCTAAATTCTCTGTAAGATCATGGCAATTTGTTGTCTGGAATTGTCAAACCATCATAAGAAACATTATCTGAATCTGCCTGAAAAACAACCAGACTCCTTTCAACTTTGATTGGTAAACTGATTGCTTTTCCATTTCTTTTTCTCAGCCTTTTGTGTTGCAGTGTTGGCTGCATATCTAGAGCCTTTCAACACTTTCAAAGTTTAAATTAAAGGCCTTTTTCTTCTGTTGATGCCCTGTTAAAGCTGCGGCATGTTCAATACAGCATATTCATTACAGGCAACATAGCTGATCCAGTGACATGGTCAATATCAAGAGACACTGCAGATTTGATGAAAAATTGAATATCCCTTGCTGTATTCCCAAAATACATTGGAAAATGAATAAACAAGAATTAAAAAAATAATAGAACTTAAATAAAGAACTCACAAGTGCTAAATTGTCATGCTCTAAGTAATTAGGACTATCACAGGTAACATCTACCATGCAAACACACTGCATGTACTTACTTCCTGTTCTCTGCTTCTGTTTGATTCAATAACATGTGCCTTGACTATTGATTGCAATGTCAATTTATGTGGAAACAAGCTAATGATTATCTAATTAGCAAATTCAGGAAATCTGACTTAGATTAGCAACATACCAAGATCAAAGAAAATGCTACCCATTACTGAGGAGTTTGCAGTGACAACAGGAAGGGTCTGCCCATGGGATGTGTTGAGCTGAAGGAGATAAATACGCAACCAAGAACTCAACATCTCTGTAAGTAATTACAAGAGACTTCAGGGGCTCCTTGCCCCCATGGAAATGAGTTGTGTATCTTGTTGGAACACAGTAAAACAGTCTCTGGATTCATTAGATTCCATATCTAAACAGAGAATAAATAAAAGAATATTAATGTAGTAGTGCCATAGTTATGCTTTCCACTGATTTTATACAATTACTCAAGGAAAACCAGACATGTACAAACAAGGCGGTAATGACCTGTTACATTGAGGTAGAAGTTATCGAGGGAAAATTTATCTTAAAGGTGTTCGCTAGTAAGTGTTTTTTCCATTCAGTTACAAGATGAGTAGGGAATTAATTCAAAGAAGATGGCCTCTCTTATGAGTTTGTTTTTGTCTCATGAAACCGCAGAACCCGTTTACTGTACATTAATATGATGCAGATATTTTTTGCTATTGTGCACAAGCACATTTAATGAGACATAAGTTCAAATAATATTTGTGCAAACAATATTTGTACTGTTCTCAGCAATGAAGATTTTTTTCTCAGGCTTTTCTATGATTTTAATTCATCCTAAAGCTGGTGGAATTTAATGCTTGGCTTCAATACCTTGTCACCTAGTGGCTCAGGGACTGAATGGAGCCTTACTACTAAACCTCCTGCATAGCAATGACACAGAGAGGCTACCAGTGAGGTCTCACTGATTTCCCAAACACCAGTTTAGCATCCACTCTGAGGTCTAACTGATCCTTCAGTGCCAGGCAAGCTCTTTCCCAGACATGTTTATGCATAGACATACAATACTGTAGCCTTCTCACATCTCATCCATGTAGTTTTATTCATACACTGCAGTTTTTTGTTTTTTTTTAATGTCAGGAGATTGAGTTCTTTGATTCAAAGACAGAAGGAGTGGTGTACAGAGGGGTCATTTAAAACCACTCCACACCACACAATGCATGTACTGTATCTGCACATTAAAGGTTTCAGAAGTGTCAACATCTGCATTTCATAGAAAGAAAGAAAGAAAGAAAGAAAGAAAGAAAGAAAGAAAGAAAGAAAGAAAGAAAGAAAGAAAGAAAGAAAGAAAGAAAGAATACTGAAGCGAGGGAGACTGATATTGAAGCTACTGTGTTGACAGCTTTCAAGCAAAAGCCAGTGGAGTAAGAAGAGGAGCCATTCTCTCTCTTCCTCTTCACCCCTCCTTCCTTTCCTTTCCGATCTGACCCTCGCCATCACCCCCACAGCTCCCCTCCACCCTCAACTCCCACCTTTACCTGAGCCTCACATTTCCCAGGGGGCATTAAACTCACTGGCCCTGTTTGATTTAGGCAGGTCGGGTGTCAGTGTTCGCTACAAGCCCATGGTGAACCATGAATAATGGATCTGCCATGGGTCTGAGTCCCCTTGGGACTCCCAGCTGCCCCCTCCCCCCACTCCTGCTGTGACTGGAATAGTCAATGTCCCATTAACAACCAATGATTCATAAACATTCTCACTGCCAGCGTACAAGAAACAGGAAATGTGAACGAGAGATCGTTAATAGGAGACAAATAATGGAGCCCAATATATGCATTTCACTCATGGTCGTACACAGGGTTTTATAAATACCAATGTCCAAAAACTGAGTTTGTCAGACGGGTTGCTGGGCTTGAAAAAAAATGTTTCACTGATCTACATATGGCATTTTAAGACCCTTTTAGGGAAAAAAATTACAATACCTATAAAACCATGTCAGTGGAAATTATAAAAATGTGTTTCAAACAGTGCAGAAACGTAAGCAAAATGTACTTTATACAATAATATATTTATAAAATAATAATATAATATGGTAACATAAATATGTCAAGTTTGTGTTCTTGTTAAATTAAGCCATAGCTTCCACTGTAATGACCAAAGAACATACATCTCTGTGGTAATAATTACATTGTATGAATGTGATCAGGTCAGTTAGTTTTTGTTTGTGTCGAACAGCACAGGGACATAATGCGAATCCTATCCTAGGCACTGCAAAAACTGAGCTCTCAAAAACAAAAAAATAAAAGCCATAAAATGGTCGAAATATTACACTCAAAATTAACTTCCAACGGAACAGGAAAGTAAAAAATAAATTATGTAATTTCACTTTTTTTCCTACTCTTCCCCATCACCTTCTCTCTTTCTTTTTCTCTTAGTCACCTTATCTTGTCCTATATCTCCTCCCTTCCCAAAGCTGAAGTTTGAATATGCAATCTTTTCATTTTCGTCCGTGTCAGTGAACAAAGTAAACACAGGGATGAGGATGAAAATATATAGGGGGTACCTCATTGTAACATGCATTTCAACCCCTTACACAAAATTAATTGAAAGAAAAGCGTTTCAGGTCTCACTGAAAGTTTATCAGTCTCACATTGGGTGGATGGAATTAATGTTCGCTAGCTAGGTAGCAAATTCATTCAACTGAAACTAGCTAGCCAACATCATGATGGACAGCTACTGTTTAACATGTGTGACTGCACAGGAGCTATTCGTTGATGTGTTGATGTCTGAGGATGAATGGTATTGAAATATAAGCAATCCCCTAGTGAAATCCTCCAGTTTCCTGTATCATGCTCCGGCTGTTTCAGCTGCCTGTGTGGTTTGTTGACATATAAGAACCACTATAAAGATTTTGCATTAAAGACAAGATCATTCACTGCCACCCACCAACACACAAGTAATGATGCCAGTGATCAGATGAGAAATTCAGTCTTCTTTGGCAGCACCAAAGTAGAGTTGTTATTATTAGGCTATTATTTCATGTTGTTTTATTATATACACTTCAGAGAAAATACCATGGTGTGTACTGAAGTGACATCAATGGTGGGTACAGCCATGATTTCACTCACATGTTTGTATTCATCAATAAAATGAGACAGTGACTAGAAGAGTTCGCATTAAGGCCATTAGACATTTGGCTTTGTTGGAGGAGGCAAAAAGGAAACTTATTTTTCTCATATGGCAAACATCTGGATACTGGCCTTCAAAAAATAACCAACAGAACAACCAACAGTTGGTGTGCTAATTTACAAAGTCCGTTTCTTAAAGCTTTCTGATGTTGACTTCTTATGATGCCCTAGAAGTAATGAAAAAAGTGGCTGCATGAAGGATTTCAACACTTCCAGCTTCACTGTTATCCAGGTCATAAAACTCAAAGTCCCGCCTTGGGCTTCAAAAGCCCCTGTAGCTTGTTTACATAATCTTTGGTTGATCCTGTTCGTCAAAGTTATGCAATTTCCTGGACAAATTTGTTTGGGATCTTTGTTGAAGGACAGTTTCATTTGCACAAATGTAGGGTTGATACATCTGCTGAAATGAGAGCACTATAGTGGCTTCCTGTCTTTTTGTTCACAACATGCTTGTTTACACTTCCTCCTTTTTCCTCTTTTTTTCCTTTTTCCCTGAGGTGCAACCTTGAAAAAAAAACTGCAGTAGCTCCCCATTGATATATCTATTTGAAGGGCAAGTAAGACCTTTCCAAATAGCCCTTGCTTACTTGAGCCCGCCAGTGTGCACATTATTGCACTTTTGCATCTAATGGAAAATCTGTGTCATTTACAGTGTTAGTGCATCTCCTTTTACAATAAAATCAATGAATAAATAATGAAATAAAGCATATTCCCATGGTTCTGGTGTTACAGCAGCAGCCATCTGCAACTATTCAACCTGGAACATAAACTTTGATGAGGGTGAATGTGTTTGAAGAAAGGAAGAATACAACTGAGATAAAGTTGAATGCATGTTTGTAAGGCACTATATATTATTTTATAAATGTACACAATACTTAATATAGCTTGTATTGCTCTGTGTAGGGTTAACAACAATTTGTTTTGCAAGGCCATGGGTTATGAAGTACTTTACACAAAAACTAGAATTACCGCCTCGCAGTTGTAATGAAATATGGCCACAATCTTCCCTTCAGCATTGAATAATGGCCATAAGTGTTTTTCCAGAACATTATAATGTTACAGTGAAGCTGAACTTTAGCCATTTGAACATAAAATGTCGTCACAATTTTATCCTATAGACATTTGTGTTAAATTGATTGTCATAATTATGAATTCATGTGTTATGGCCAAAAATATGTTTTTTGTAACATCACAGTGACCTTGACCTTTGACCTTAAAACACCAAATCCTAATCAGTTCATCGTTGGGTTCAAGTGAATGTTTGTGCCAAATTTGAAGAAATTCCCTCAAGACGTTACTGAGATATCATATTCATGAGAACTGGATGGATGGACAAACTGAAAAACATAAAAAAAGGGCATAAAAATACAAAAAAATAAAAATCCATAAAGAAATAATTTGTTGATCTAAATCTTCAACAACAATACAAAGCTCCTAAGATACCAACATTGCTTAAACAGTCATATGCTGTAAATGCACCATGTACTGAGATACACTGTCATAATGCTGCACAAACACTTCCAGTCAGATCCAAACTTTCCCACCAGATTATCTTCAAAATCAACACGATCAATCTCATCATGGACAGGGATGTTTACTGTGGTGGTTTGAAACTGTCTTCCGCTAATCTGCTGCAGCTAGACCTGCCTGCAGGTGACATTTACAGTACAATCCACTTTGTCATTTCACCTTCAACTCCCTTATTCTCTTCTTCATCAGCCCCCCTTTTCTCCCCCCGTTCCCCCTCCACCTCTTATATTTTGAAACATGACCAGAACAAACCTGGGGACAGTGTGTCCATCATACTGCTACTGATAACTTACTTTTCTTCATAGCTGCTAAACTGGGGGAACAGAAATCCATATTTCTAATTTCCAGATAGGTGATGTGATTTTAACCACCAGTTGTGGTGAGCAATTGGAGGCCATTTTATTGTCACATTTAATATGCACCTGAATCCAGTACAATCAAGTGTGTGCGGCCCAGACGGACAAGAGAGAAGTTCAGACATGCTAGGTAGGAAAATGTGTTCATGGGGATTCACAGTCATCCACATACACACACAAACACACATATTCACAAAGGAACAGGTCACAGAGCCTACCTCAAGTGTCATCAGTGTGTTATTACCACTACAGACAAACAAAAATGACACCAAGTAACTCTGAGGTTCTATCTTGCTACCAGTGGTGAGCATATTCAAAGGACTGTGACAGGTGAATGCACGGTTCTCATTCACACTGACAACCCCAGTCACTGTGGACACCACAACCTTTCAGACATCATAAAGACCCAGGTGCATACACATACACACACCCATACACACACACACACACACACACACACACACACACACACACACACACACAGTCAACAGTGTTTCATTGAATTTGCATCAAACATTCTCACTCTCTGTGCAAACAAAAAACAAACAAACGCACAAACACATACAGAGTCGAGAATCCATTCCTGAGACTTTATATAAAGCCTGCAATGCCACATAATCCCTCATAAGTGTGCAGGTAGGAGGGCAAAGACTCATATAGCTGGAACCTGTCTGTCAAATCACATCCCGACCAGTTACAGTACAATAGAAGTGTACTGGGGATAATAGGCAAAAATAATGCCTCTTCACCTGAGAGTTCTGAGCTTGGGAGCCATTCAGACAAATATGCTCTTTGAAGTCCATGTAAGTCAGAGTAGGTGGCCAGTACTATTTTGAATTCAGTCGATTCAAGAGGGGTGTATCATTTCTAATTCAAATCAATGTTGAAACAAAGAGCATGTGTTTGCCTGTTAGGCCAAATGCATGGTAGACAACATTTCAGTGAAAGGCATCTCATATTTCCCAACCATAATTACCATTGTAAAGCTAGTACAGTTCACACAGTTGAAAAGGAGCCAAAAACATGAATTAAGACACAATAAAACACAATACATGGTGCAACCTATGCTAGCACAACATAGAGGGAACTGGAAGACAAAACCGTTTCCTCCATTAAAAATTACAACTTGATGTGAGCTGTCTGCTTTCAATTTCAGTCAAGTGCTTTGTCCATTCATGATCAGATGTGTAAGGAGCTTTCAGAGCCAAGGAGGAGATTCAGCTGGGAGTGTTGTGTTCAGTTGTTGTGTCTCAGCTCCTATGAACACGCATCAAATGAAAACAGATCCGCAAGTTGCAACATCCATTCACAGTGTTTTGCTAATAAAGGTTTTATCGATATTCTGGCAGGAACAGCATCAACATTACATGTAAACTGGGAAGTTGTGACAGACAGGTTAAATATGTCAGCTGCCAGCTCTACTGTTTGTTTACCATATCTCATTGTTGTTGAATGCTGGATTGAAACAGACATGCAGTGTGCCTGAATTGGAAAAAACAGGACAGGGTTATTCAGTCTTGAGACTTCTGAAGTAAAATAAATGCTTATCTGGTTGACAGACTTTGTAAACCTGAAAGGAATGACTCAAACCAAAAAGAAAATTGTGAGAGTCACTAGTGGAGTAGAGGTAGATTGTTGGATGGATAGGTGAAATACAGGAAGGCTCTATGGTTGAATTATTTTTTTCAAATGATGATTGAACTGCAGACTTGATGACACAAAGATAAAGAAGCAAACTGGACCGCTAATAGATTGAATGGCTAGTTGGTAATCTTGCTTTTCTTCTCCTGCTTCTTCAATCTCATAATTGGCTGGATAAGCAAACTGACTGGCTGAGAAAGTGACTGGCTAGGTGTAAAATTAGCAGCCATAAGATTGTGAGGCATATTAACTATGACCTGTCATGAGAAATGAAGGCCAGACAGTTTATGTTTTAGTGCCAAATGTCCTTATCGATACAAGCTAAAGCAGCTCCGAACATAATTGTCCGGTTTATCAGTTCTATTACAGTCCTCCTAGAGGCATCAAGCTAGGGCAATAAATAAACACAGGTACTGCAGAGTTACAGTGTAATACCCCATCTCACTTGATAGATCTCTAATAAACAGTGCATCCCTCACAAAAAAGAATTAGGCTATCTATTTCAATGTCTTCTAGAGTGCAACGTCTCCCATATCAAAGCAATTACCAGGGGACTCTGATGCATCCCACTGTCAAAGTCATCATTTATACCCCCAGTTGTTTGAGGTGAGTTTTACTGTTATATTTTGCATTTTTTGTTATCAATGACAAGACTTTACCTCTACTTGAAAAAGCTAAAATTACATCAATAATTAAAGGAAAAGTAATTCAGATAGCAAAGGAGTAATGTGAAATGAAATGTTTGTTAGGCAATTTTCTTCACTGAAATATTGGTAATTCTGTGAATAACTGAACATTTTCACTCAAAAAATTACTTCTGAGGCTGCAAAAATATAACAAAAACTAGTTACAACAAATAATGTAATAATTATAAAGTTGTCTTTATAAAAAAAATATGTTTACGCCAATAAACTAACAGAGACACAAACTGCCAAAACTGAAGGCAAAATGATTCACCTGCTTGTTTTCAGTTTTGTTTTCCCCCTTACGGGACAACAATATAAAGAGTGTTATTATGCAGTGTAGTACAAAACAATTCAACAGCACTCTTTAGAATATGGAAGAGTAAATGAAATAGCAAAATAAAGGTCCACTTTACCAATTTTCAGCCTGAATTGTTTTCTAGTAATGTGGGAACTATGTGAAAAAAACTACATAAAATTATCCGCTGTGTCTGAGCCTCCAGAGCTTGATATCACCACCACTTTCTCAAGACCCATTGTACGAAATATACAAATATCTGGCTTAATGTTCAGTCTGTATGGTTTACATTTTTTGTTGCCCCATCTCAAAAAAACATATGTTGATATTATTCTGCCATCTTCTTAGCAAACATAGCTTTTAGGCAAAAGCTGTGAGTGACTTTCCAGAGCATGACGACAAAACAACTACGATAAAACTTGGGAATATACTACCAGTTAACTTAGTTTACAACAGATACAACACCTGTTCTTGGTAGATTTTAAGTATTTGGAAAAACAAGCATTCCCTAAATTACTCTGCTAAGTAGTTGCTGTTAGCAACTAATGTTATGGTAGCTAGTTTCATCGACCACATAACCACTGAAAATACTTATTTTTGCACAGTTCATAAACAATCACAGCATTAGGTTATAGATGAACTTATGGTGGCTATAGCTAACTGCTGGCTAGGTGTTGGAGGACTCAGCTAGCTTGCTGACATAAGCACTTGGGACTGAAGCTATGTGAAAATGCGGAGCTTAAAACTTTTATGTTTTGAGTTTGAGACTGTCTGTATCTTCTCTTTAATTCGACGCTGTGTTTTCATATCCAACAATGTTACAATCTAAGAATTTTTATGTGGTTTATGTGGTTGATAAGATAGCTAGCCTAATGTTGGTCAGTAATTGTAGCTAGTTCACAGAGCTCAAAGTTTTAACAGACTCATCCCAAGTCCACAGAGTATTAAAATTATTTATTCAACAATACTACTGCAATATTATAATTTTTCCATCTTCACATAAGCTTGCTGTAATTTTTTACATGTTTTAACACAAATGAATTCATGCTAAAACAATAGCCACACAAAACCACCGCTTTGCTTGCTGGTTTGGATAACAGCTTAGAACAGTCATAATTGGACTGTGAGCAGAAAGATTGTATTTCTGTCAATATTTCTCTGGGGCAGCCACTAATCAGAAGGTCGGCGGTTCAATCCCTAGCAGTGTCAAAGTGTCCTTGAGCAAGATACTGAATCCCAAATTGCCCCTGATGGCTGTTCCATCAGTGTCTGAGGGGGTGTGATATATGATTGTGTGTGTGAATGTGGGATGTATTGTAAAGCACTCTGAGTGGTCTCTAAGACTAGAAAAGCACTATATAAGTGCAGTCCATTTACCATATGAGGATGTTCACTAAAGGCCGGTAACGTAAAGATTGATATACTGTACCTTCACACCAATGATGGTGAAATTTAAGTAGCCCTACGATTTGTTTTATATTTGAAAAAGCAGATTGGTATTTTTATTGTTACTTGTGTTGTGCAGTGTTATTTTTTATTTATTTATTTATTTTTTTTTTCCATTTGCTACTAAGCCTATCAAGAGTTTGACAATAGTAAACTGGCTACTGCTAGTACACAGATGATTTTTGCCAAGGTCCCTCTTTTCTGCTGCAATAAAGAAAAACATTGCAGAGGATGAACCTATTTTGACATTGAGTGTCATTGTAGGGGTGACTTGTAAGGTACAGAGAAAATAGCTTAGAAACTGAGAACAAAGTGATTGAAAAGAGAGGAGATGATGAAGTGAAGAGGACCACAGCAGCGATTAATATCATTTGCCGGTAAATCCAGGTTTTGCTGGTTTTCCAATCATAGCTGAAGCTCAGAGCCAAAGCGGCGCTGCGAACTGGGACGGCTTCACAATCCCCTAGCTCAGAAGTATTGTTATGTCTCTTGGGTATTATCTTACAAAGCCCATTATGCTGCAGAAACAAAGAGGAGACACAGGCCCAGAACTGTTGTAACTCTAGTGTGCACGCAAACATACACACACAACACACACTGCCACATGCACGCATAGTAGTTTAATCTTTGCAAAGATATGTATTATCAGTACAAATCCCAGCGTGTCCCCGGATTACTGATATGTGTGCATGCAGCTGTGCACCATTAAAAACAGATGTGACATTTTCATATCATAAATTCTCTGAGACAGATAATGTGATATAGCAAATTCTGTAATGTGTAAACAATACATAAAAACACCCAAACACTTACACCACACAACCCACTGAAGCTTGTAATTTCTTGTGGATGTTCAGTGAATTAAACTGGTACAGTCATAATCACTGATGCTGTCAGAGGCATATGCACTTGCTCATTCAGATGTGAGCGTGGTCTCACAAAATTGTGTTAAATGAGGACTCGTCTTGTAATAAAAATACATGCACTGTGCAAAAAATTGGAGATTGTACTGCTGTTCTGCAATTAAGATTTAACTGCAAGCACCACAGTGGTAAGATTGTGTCACTCAGTTCTTTAATTTCCAGCCGACAACCATTCAGTTCAAGAGGCCAATAACTCCATTATTTAATTAATTATTTTAATTAATTCTACTGCATGATTTTCAGGTAACTGGTGTTTTCAAATCACCTTATATAAATGCAGCTGAAGTGCCAAGCACTGTATATGGAGTAAAGACTACTGAGGCTGTATTGTAAGGAAGTATATCCCTGCTCAAAATGGCACAACCACAGTGGCTGCTCAAAGATATTTCAAAGTCAGACTGCCATGAATCTTCATCTAAAAGCTCAACTTATCTATGTTTTAGAGTCTAGTCAACACTTCGCTGTGAAAAGAGCCTCAGCTCACTGGAGAGGGAACTTTCCAAACCGTCTTGGCAGATCTGCTTTGTAACCTTACTAACTTTGTTGGCTGAGCCTCTGAGAGATTTAAGGTTTTTGCAGGATTGCAAATCTGGGAAGGAACATACTCTTGAGGGTGTCATGCAGTACATGATCCAATCTGATACTGACATCGTTGCCTGTGTCTTTTACTCCTCTCTGCTTTGTTTTAACAGCATCTAAGAATAGAAATACCAGTACACATTTTGGGTGACTATGACCTTGAAGCTCACAAAGTCTTCAAGATTTTCTATTTCATTTTTCAGCAACTTTATAGTTCCACAGTTGCATCGAGTAGTCAACCTGGAACCAGCAGATTTAGCTACCAAACATCACCAGACACCCACCCCCACTTGTTCATCATTATGACTAAAGCATGTACACTTTTAACTGTCCTTATATAGTCTTTCTTTATTTGCAAGTTTTCAGAAAGTAGACAATTATGCAAGGTAAGAGTAGGAGAAAAAAATGCTTCCAGAGCAGCTGGTTTTGTTGTTTAAACTTCTCTAGTGTTATAGCTACATTAGAATTCGAAATGTTCTTTCAATCTCCATTTTTCTCATGTCATCATTTTCTTTCATCACCTCTCTTTCTTCTTTATTTTTTCTGTGAAGAATCCAGTTAGTGTAATGAAGAAATTTGATTTTTGTCAGTTTATTTCCCTATTTCATGCCCTCTTATATTGGATCTACATACTTCCCTCTTTCCATCTTTGCTGCCTAGTAAAACAGATGAATAAATATTTCTGTCCTTTAAAAATAGTCAAATAATTAACTTTAAAGTCATTTCTTATCAAAGAACTAATTCTTAAGCCTCACAGCTGAACTGCACATCAATACGCAGCCATTTACATGTTATGTACACTAGGCTGTCTGAGGATTAGTGACAGGAGAGCCATCTTATAGTGTAGTGTATATCTTAATGACTGATTTAATCCAGCATTATAACACTAGTGATACTGTCAGCAGAAGAAAAGTGACCGGACTGTAACAGGTTGCTTATTCCATAAACCTTACAGTAGACATGTTATTTAAATCATTTTAGACTTGTAAAATTGGCTGAACAGATATGGTATATGACAAACACAACATCTGGCAGCATGACACAGCACCTGTCACTGTCGTACCATCTCCTCCTATATCAACTACTGATATATCAGACCATTTGACGTTTGCTTACACATAATATTAATAATAGAATTTTAAGCATAAAATTTGTCATATTATCATCATAACTTGATAATTTGTCTAAACATTAATAAAATGAGTACACTGGTATAGCTTGTATTTGGGATACTAGGAAATCTGTAAAATGACAGTTGATGGTACCAGATGACCAATCTGTGTGGTCACACCCTGAACAATACTAACTACATACCACCTTTACTGAAAAGTATCAGATTCTGACCACATTTAAACTGCCACTTTGAAGCAGGGTAATTATACACGGAAACATGGAAATTCATGACTATTAGTTAAATGAATACTGTAATCTTGCAAAAATGTGCTAAACTAGAAATGGTTGCTACAGTTACAGCTCTAAACCCCTGATAATCTCAAAAAGATTTCTTGGCTATGTTCTGCTTTGTGGAGAGCTTTTTTTTTCCTAGAGAGCAAAGCTACATGTACACACACAAAGCTGGTATGACTTGTACATTTTTAGTGTCTGGAAGGTTGGAGAGCAGATGAAACTTGCAGTGGTTACATGGAATAAGAAATTATGAGCTACAGTCTTTCACCAGGGCTTAAATTGGACAGTGGAATAAACCTTAATATGTCATCACGATGACTCAACATGGCACCTCAGTGGTCATTAAGCAGACAAATGGTCTGGGCTCAGCAGAGCTAAGGATGTTGGAAATGTTGGAAATGTTGGAAATGTTGCTAATAGTTGCAAGAGACTGAACAAACCAAGAGAAAGAAGCAGTAACGTCCTTTGTCCATATATTTTCTAAAGAGGTTAGACTGTTCAGTTTGTGTTGCCCGAGCCTATCCCAGCACGTATTAGCATGTTCACATGGTGAGGACGTGCACACTCCACACAGAAAGAACTAGGCCACATGGCATAATGAAACTTATCTTGATGTCACTGTGAACTACAGACACAGACAGAGGGAAAAGATGGAGACCTGCAGAAGAATCATGAAGCAAGTCACAGATAATGTGGAGAGCGATGAAAAGAACAAGAAAAGGATGGGGAATGAGAGAAAGAATGCAGAGACAGACAGATGTACAGGAGACAATAGACAACAGGAAAGGCAATTGTCTAATCTCTGCTGTGTCATTATACAACAGGTAACTATGGACAAAATTTCCAAATGCGAGGGCTGAACATTTTTTCTCAAAGCCCTTGACTGAGGAAAAGGCAAAAGGAGCGTACACAACTTATCCAATTACACTGACCTGAATGCAGAAACTGTCAAAATGCCCCACATTACACATCCGTTTTCATTAATTGAATTTAATTTTGGTGACATTTCAGCCAGCTCGTGCCGTATTGATTTTGACTGTCACTTGAGACACCAGACGTTCACAGCACAATTAGAGCACCAAGATACCACTGAGTAAGTGATACTTGAGTCTTATGCAAGTTTCTCATTGTCTGCTTCCAAGAGAGCCATGAGGATTATGTCAAAGTTACATGACTTTTTAACAATACAGCTTTTTTCATACCCTCTTGGCTACTTGTCTGGGGGTTACTATTAAATTCTGTTCCATTATGAGGTATTGTGGCGAGTGTGCTTTTCCTATTGAAAGGAAAAATGAGCTATAACTCAAAATTATCAGCAATTTGTCTGAGATGTTAAGCTGAGGGCTTTGTTGTCCAGCACCAACCGCTCAATTGGTGGGTCCCTGATCATAATCTGTGATGCAGGGTGATTAAAGAAGCAGACTGACATCAGTGTATGTTGGTACCATGATACAGAAACCTGAAGGGCAACTGCAGAGCAAGGTCTACAAATGATGACCATTGAGATTCTCTTGCATATTTATACCCTCTAAAGGCAGTAATAGTATTAATTTGAAGCAAAATTACAGTTGAAACTAGTTGGCCATGCATGCTGAAGTTCCCAAATTTTAAGCAGGAAATGTTCTCACAAGGGAAGAAACTTTTGAACCTTTCAGCATACGGGCAAGCTGCATTACTCTCAATGTGAACGATGTGTCTGTGTGTGAATGTGTGAGTGCATGCTCATGCACTTATCTCTGTGCATGTTGATGTGTGTGTGTGTGTGTATCTGTGTGTGTATGTGTGTGTGTGTGTGTGTGTGTGTGTGTGTGTGTGCATGTTTTTTT
>NW_019525358.1:199813-322313 GCF_002814215.2 Seriola lalandi dorsalis
GCATTGTTTTTTTTTTTTTTTGCACAAATGTGTGTAAACATGCTTTACCCAGCAAAAGCTAATACCATTAGTAAGACTGTACAACTATCCCCAAGAGTGTGTTCTCAATACATAATTCAGCAAACACATGAAAACTTAAAAATTTGGATCCTTTTTGCTGTTTGCGCGTGTGTGCTAGTGGGTGGCAGTAAGAGGAAAAGAAAATCAAGAAGTATTTTATAAAACCATCATACCATGCACTCATATCTAAACTATTCAATCATCCACCCCTCTCCCACAGAAGAAAATTCCACTGTGCAATCAAACTTGTAATTTTTGAATCAAATCATACTTTATAAGGGGCTCATTTTCTCATGCCTGACAAAAAGCTCAGTATCACTTTAACCACAATTATTTAAAGAAGTCTTTTCCATCATGCCTCCGCAAGGTGCCAACAGCATCACACTGGAAAACAACTTAGTCCCAGTCCAGAGGAATCCCTAAAAGGGCTGTAATAGGAGTTATTTCTTTGCCTGGAGGAAGTGATATCCATGCAGACAGCAGACACATTTCTGAAAGCTGCCACTTACCACACACCTGCTGTTCTCCGTCAGTCCAGATAAAATGTACAATATAGCTATTATAATTAATAACATGTAAGTACAAGTGTTAGTATAACATTGTTACTCTTTTAGTTTTACGTTATGCAAATACATATTATAATGTTGCCAGTACTATTCATCACCTCCCGAGTTTAAGGCTACAAAGCAAAAAGGGGAAAGAGCTTCTGTTGTCGTCTATAAAACAATTGACAGGTTTGGTATGTTATGACATGTTTGCTGTGTTATACAACAATACCTTTTTTTTTTTTTTACATAGACATCAACTTGCCACATGTTTGCTCATTTTTTTTAATTGATGCTTATTAGATTTGATAGATACTGTACCGTCTGACAAACCAGACAAAAAAATTATTCCTGTTTTTGCAGTCGGTTCCGTATTGCACACCAAATGTCATTATGCTAGAGCTATTCATCAGCCACAAGATTAAAATCCTGCCAGAGAGAGATGAGAAAGAGCGAGAGAGACAGAGGAGGACAAAGACAAAGAAAAGTAGCCAAAGCCTGTATTAGTCACTTACAGGAGCCAACTGTCTGTTGCTATGCTGTATTACCAGACACTGAATGAAAAGCTTTGGAGGGTAATTTTGAGAAATACACAAATTGTGTATTGATGTTTCCTCATGAATCCATTGTCTTATCCGTTTAGGCCTACTGTGGATCACAAGGTGCTGGAGCCTGTCCCAGCATAGATTGTACAGAAGGCAGTAAAATACCTTTGACACAGACTATCACATCCACATTTATGGAGAAACTGCGGCCTCCAGTTAGTCAGCCTAACATGCATGAATTCAAACTACAGCAGGTAACTGGAATATCCCTCTTGCTCCGAGCATCAATCTTTTTGTGTTGTGTTTACTGGTTGAATTTAGAAAAACAGCTAAAATAGGAAAGAATATATACACAAACTACAGAAAATAAAAAATGTTATTCATTATTTATAATAAGTTTTTAGTCACAAAGGTAACAGATCTGGCATTCAGCTTTGAACTTTCAAAGTTAAGTCATTAAAGAGCCTTGTTTTAATAAACATAGTCTAGTTTGCAGGCAAATGAAACTGCAGAGAGATAGGTCTTTTCTATTACGGCTGTACCTGAGTCACTCTGCTAGTCTTTGAAAGTGACAGCCCATCATAAATCTCATTTCAGGGACACTCGATGTCAATGAGCATCTTCAGTCTGCAAAAATGTCACCTTATACTGCCAGTAGATAATCGGAGATGAGACAAGAGCTGAAAAAACATGAGCTTCCCCTGTCAAACAGAATGAAACTCATATTTACTGGCATTACAGTCACTTGCCAAGCAGGGAATAAAATTAACTACTTCTGAATGTAGACTGTTTACTTATTAAAATGACCCCAAAGCTTCCTCTCACACTGGGTTGCAAGCATAAATCTTAGGAGAGCAAACAAAACAATATGATAATAACTTATTCTTCTTCACATCACCTCTAATCCCTTGTTCATTTCAATCTCCTTGCATACAAAAAAAAAAAAATCCCCTCATATCTGTGCGCATGTACGTGTGTGGTGATTCACCACGTTTGTGTGTCTCAATACACATCAAATATTTCAGCCTCAAAAATGTGGATGAGTTTCCCTACCTTGGCAGGCTTCATCCCTCCAAAGCCGACACTGATGCAGAAATACACCACCGCATAAGCTCTGCCGGTGGGGTTATGCCAAACTCCGAGGAAGAGTCTTTGTGAACCGTGACATCCAGGTGAAGAACTGCCTGTTTACAAATCAGTTGTTCTTCCCACTCCAGTGCAAGAGGCACAAACCTAGACCAGCAGACTAGCTACAGAAGGCAGATTGACTACCTGGATCCCATCACCAGAGATGGAATCCTGCCTGCAGGAAATCATGCACATTAGGTAGAAAGACAAGAGGAACAAACAACAGCACACTAGGAGAAATGAACATGAAGCACCTTTCTTCAACCATCAACAATGTACCATACGTCAAGTGCAATACGTAAAACTCCGCAATCAGGATGGCTCGTTTTATTTTCAGCAATAAAGATAAAGATAAGATTATGATTTAAAAACACCATAATTCACAAAATTCACATAATTATGTTCGTCCTCTGATCCTTAATCAGTGACATAAGGATGTTCATGTACCATGCTGAGAATGATGCTATCAAGACCCTAAATGTCAAGTGTAATAAAATGTTATCATGTTTATTTTTAACCTAAATATAATTTATTTTCTTTCATTTCGGTGCATTGCTTAAAATTATTTCCATCTCTCAGCAATTGCACTGGTCTGCTTAAAAAGCTCTTCTTCAATTCACTGCCCAAAGCCCCACTGATTAGCTCATCTACTGTACATTTGAATGCATGTATTCAGATTTTGTTTGAACTCTCCATTAATAATATTACTCCTTTGGCTTCAAATGGATGAAGATATTCCATATCAAGAGATTTTACTGCATCATAAGGACTCAATAGATGTCTGAATCTTGTTAGTGTCCATGTTCTGCTCGTGTTGTTTAGTTCTTGTTGTTGTTTTGGTGGTGATGGGAATTACAGTATTATAGTGCCTGTAACCTTTAAAAATGTTAATCTAGCGAGTGCAATGCAATTTTTTTTTTTTTTAGTTTATAAAATAATGATCAATAAGAGAAAACATTGGAGCTGCTTTCAAAAGTAAATATAAAATCATCTAATACAGAAGGTGAACATAAAATTAATTTAACAGAAACCACATGGTTATGACTGAGCTGTTAAATGGAATGACAAATAACAGAATTTGCCACTGATCTAACTTTTATTATGGATGTTTAGACTTTGTGATTTTTCACAAAGTATAAAATGACTACACATAAATGGTTTATGTTAGTTTTATATGTTCAAAGACATTTTAAATATTACATTTAATTTCAAGAATATAGATCCCAATTATCTGAGATGCAAAGAGCAATTATAACTGTCATGTCTGTATGCTAGTGTTAATATACGGCTAGAGCCAGCAGGTATCTTCCAACCAGCACTTCTAAATTTTACTAATTGACACATTATTAGTTCCAACACATAACTCCCTGTGAAACCTCAACATGTCTTTGTTAGAATTCAGTTTGACAGACATTGTTTGAAATTAGATATAAGGTGGAGATATATGACTTGTACATTTTTTTAATTTAGAGGTGCTGGTAGCTGTATTTTTGAGTTTTGGACAGACGTTACCCCCTGCTTCCACGCGTTACGCAAAGCTAGGTTAAGCTTAGCTTGTCGCCTGCTGACTGTTTAGCAAACAAACATGAGAGTGGTATAAATCTTCTCCCGACAAGAACGCAAACACAGGCTTACTTCTGAAAATGTCCAACGATTCTTTGTAATTTGAATGACTTATGTTGTTTCTTCCTGTTAAAAGAGAGTTTTTCCTCTCCAGTGTCGCCAAGTGCTGCTCATTGTGGTAACTGTTGGGTTTCTCTCTATAATATTGTTAGGTCTTGACCTTACCCTGTAGTGTCGCTGTGTTGATGTGATTTGGCGCTATACAAATAAAACTGAATTGAATTGAATAAAACATGATGATGATGATGATGATGATGATGATACTGTGAGCCGCATAGCAGACTCCGGGTAAGCCTCACAGCAATTTAATCTCTAAAACAGCTGCAACAATGGCAACAAACTGTATTAGTAGTATGTTTCATCACTGGCAAAAGCATCAAAAACTAGCTGAGTTTCCTCAGCAAAGCCACAGTACTCTAAAAATTGTTTGATCAAAGTGTTGCCTGTAACCCTCCCCTTGAAATCAGGTGCAAACAGGGCTGGAAAATCAACCATGGAGCCTGTTCACAGCCCTCAGCTCTCTGTCTCCTCCTACCCAGCGATTCCATCACAGAGCTTAAGAGTTAATATGGTTGATGCAGTCCCTGCCCGGAGGGGGTAATGAAGTGACTAAGGGCTGACCGTCCCTGACCGGCGTCAAGACAGCAGGTGTGAGCAGTCGGGAGCACGACTGTGTTTGTGTGTGGAGGTGTGTGTGTATACAAAGCTCGCTGAGAATGAACCAGGCATCTAACAGGTCCAGATCAGTTAGTTGGTCTAATCGGCCCCCTCTGTTGGCTATAAAGATCCTCCGGTTTAGCCCCGTATCTGTCATCTTCACTGCCATCTATCAGCCTCTTTCTCTCCCTCTCATTTTCTTTTTCTTGCCCTCTCTCTCTCTCCTTCTTTGCGTCCCACTTTCCCTCTGTTTATCCTAGCCATCTCGCCTTTAACACTACATTTATGCTCCAGCTTGGTAAACGGTAATCAATGTCTCACAACGGTGGACTGCTTCATCTAAACGATTTTTCAGGAGGGCTATGTATGTGTGTGTGTGTGTGTGTGTTTGTGTGTGTGTGTGTGTGTGTATGTCTGTGACAGAGAGAGAGAGAGAGAGAGAGAGAAAGAAAGAGGGGAAAAAGCAGAGTGAAAGAGTGAGAGATAGAACTTTTACTCTATGTGCATACATCAGTAATAAAGTTTGTATGTAAGTAAACTTCTCTTTTTGTGTATCTATGTGTGTGTGTGTGTGTGTATGTCTGTGTGTGTGTGTGTGTGTGTGTGTGTGTGTGTATGTCTGTGTGTCTGTGTGTGTGTATGTTGAAAATGTGTGAAAATGCCTGCCTGGAATTGGCACTAACTCCAGAAGCTCACAGTAATACATTCACTTTTGGTACATAAATCACAATCAGCCCATTCTGCCATCTGGGTTACTGCTACATGGCCCTTGTAATGTACACGCTGGTTAGACCACCAGCTGAATAAATGAAGAGTCCTGGATACAAAGCAGATACGTTTCTGTAATGGACAGTAAGATGCCAAATTTATTCCTTTCCACTTTTTTTCTTTGCAGAGAAAAGGTTTTGTATTCAGTATCTACCAACCAGCTAAGAGAGGTGTGTTTTGTGTGTGCGCATGTATGTGTGTCCTTGCATATCCGTCAATCTGCTGATCTAAAAACAAGTTTATAAAGCTATGTAACAAAATCCACAATACCTACTGTGCGATGATAGGCAAGCATATACATGAGATGGGTTTGGTAAATAAATAAGTAATTTGATATAATTACAATAATACCGACCACCACAATCAGAGGCATTTGTATACAGACATGTGACTAGATATGGAACATTTATCTCAGCATGGCAGAAGAGTCTAGATTGCATTATGATCAATGTTTAAAATAATGACAGAATACTTGATACTACTTAATTGTTCAGGAAGGATTTTCACACCATCTCTTTAGATATTGTTCGCTTTTTTTTCTTTTTTTTTTTATAAATCATCCTGAGCTATCACTCTGTATAATCATAAAAATAAGAGAGGAGGATTTAATGCTATAGAGAACTGTAAAGGATTAATTATGCCTTACATTTGCCTTAGGTTTTGCTGATCTCCACACCAACCAATTTTCATCCAATATTGTGACCTGCAAAATCAATTTCCCAAACACAGGGTCAAAACAGGTCATGGTCCTCGCCCAGAGGTCCTGCCTCTTTGACCGATTCCAGTACAGATCAGCATCTAATTGGAAAATTAAAGTCATTGATTGGCTATTGGGACAAGAGGCATTTCTCTCACTTTCCCAAACACCAATTAGCCCAGGATAAATGATAAACTGAGGCATGCCAGCAGTCTCACAAACACACACAGCCACCACGTACACACATACACATGCAAGCACATGAGCGTGCATGTACGCGCCGATACACACACGGTCAACAACTCAGACACCCCAAAGGAGTAAACTTGAGCATTTCTAACCTCAGCCAAGGTCACACAGTAATATCCAAGCTTAAAGTGTACTGTAACCCCACGGTCACAAATCATATTCTGCAATATGAAGCGCACATACACACACACATACACACAAGTCCTCCTGTTGGGAATAGGTTGTATTTCATACAGATACCACAGAGATGAAAGGTCTGCCTCCCAACAAAACAAATATTAAGTTGGGATAGAAAGAATTTGATCAGTCTTGTAGTTGTGATGTAAGTGTGGCAGTGCAGAGTCTCTGAGAATACCGGAAGCTAAATCACAGCACAATGAAGCTTTTTCTCTATAATAAGAGCAGGAGCTACCATTTGTCTCATCAGTGACTGTTTGATGAGCTAAACAAATGTCAAATGATGTTCAAATAAATCTAAATGTCACATCTACAAATAATTTACAGTGGTTGAGATACATAAATCAACTTAAAAGAACGGCAAAGCACAATGAAAGGCTGTTGAGAAAGCGAGAGAGGCAGAATTCAAAGAAACAGTAACTGGTGAGAAACTGCATGTTGCACAAAATTTGGACCTTTTCCAGCAAAAATGTGTTAAGCAAACAAGATAGAAATTGCTGTTGATGCTAATTTGATCTGTGAATATCCATTCGATCCACGTGAAGATTAAAAATAATTAAAATATGAAATATATGCGACTAAACCTAAAGGAATTTGTGTTAATATGAATATGCAAAGCAGAGATCCACATTATTAACAAAAGAGAAAGAAAGAACCGACCGTTATTTGTACCTATTTTTCTCTGTAACGACTCTTTAATCTAAAACAACTATATCTGTTAAGGATTATCACAAAGCCTTATATACGGGAACCCAATGTAGCATCGTTTCCTGATAAAAAACAGTTTTGATGGTAGTGTGCTTTTAAGTCTGCATTCAGTCTTTCAGCAGCATGGCTTTAGTGCACAGTGGCACACATCCAACTTCCAAATGCATCCTGTTGGCGCATCAAGTGGCTGCAGTCCTCCGAAACGCATCCCACTGTGCAGGAGGTGCGTTCAACCACTTTACACCCGTGTCGTTTCATTTATGAAACTGCTGCTACCATGAGGCCGGGCTGAAATTTTTAATTACACATATTTCTACTCTTGATTACAGGCAGCTACAAATTCTTTACAACGGAGAATTGGAATTTGCACATCCAGGCCACACGGAATGCATGCGCACACTACTAGTGCTGCCCAATCTTACTGTGGGGGGATTTGACTAAAATTCTGCTACAATAAATTTATGTGACGCAATTATCGACGTGAAGCCGTGTCACGGCGCGTGTAACCCGTCGTACACAATTCCCTACTTCACTGTAAAATCGTTACAATTAGCCTGTTTACTCTCTAAATCATTTCAAATGGTCGGATTCACGCCTGCTCTCCTGCGCAGCGCTCATTACCGACTGCACTAAACCCGCCGTTAATTGTGTTCCAAGTGGCAACAAGTTAAGTGGTGATGCTCAGCCTTGGAGTAAACATGAAAAGGGTTCAGTAAAAATGCAAAAGCCACCATCCGGTCCCCTCATGCACATGACACGCATGCACACAAATACAAGCACACAAAAATCACTGTGTGTGCATTAATGCAATTTCCCCTCTATTGCAGTACACACAGAACTCCCACAGCGCGATGTCGGAGGGGAAGTCCAGTGGAGTTGTATGTTGTAAGACGAAGCCACTGCAACAGTGAACTTTCTCATTCAATTAAAACATCCCACTCCCCTCTAAAGTCCTACCTTTGTTATCCAATGTCGGGAACAAATGCCTTTGCCGTGACAAGTTGCAGAGGGAGGCGATGACGAGTGTTTAACTTGCCGCTTTCTCCCGGAATGAAAGGTATAGGATCCCCTGTGTGATGGAAATCTGAGGGACAGACTCTCTGTGCGCCCTGTCTGCCACCGCGCTGCGCGTCTGGAGTCTCCGTTACGATAAGTGCAGGCAGAAGAGACGGTGAAGCACGCCGCTCTCGGCACGGCGCGGTATGGAAAGCCCCTGGTGGTGATGGAGGGAACCTACAAATGAAGAGGTGGAGAGGAGGGAGGGGGAAAGAGAGAGAGAGAGAGAGAGAGAGAGAGAGAGAGAGAGAGAGAGTTATGATTGCCTCAAGTCTCTGCCTGATGATTTTGACATAAAGGCGTGAGGTTTGTGCGTTTATCCATTATCACAACCATTAGAATGCACAGACAGAAAGTTGTCTGCATTCATTGTTGGGTTCTGATAGAGAACAAAAAGATAAACTGAATCCACACCTTTAAAAACTAAGCTAAGACGCTGTTACAGTCAGCTGTCTGCCTTGTTTTCAAATTCTATTTCGTTACTCCCTTGTATTCTTCCATAATGCAACTTTATTTCTCAGTGGAAAGTCAGTACATAAGTGGAGATTGTGATTTTCTGTGCAGCCTTGTGCAGGAAATCACTGTTTCTCATCAGTGCAGAGTGAGTCAAAAAAGGACCACCATGGCTTTCACCTGCACTGGAGAGATTCATTACCATTTTTTAGTACCTGCATGATCGGTCAAAAACAACAGTATACTGAAATTAAGAAATACTTGAGCACAATGGATTGTAATGAAGTCCGGAGTTGGTTGAATTTTCTTTTGGCATTTGAGAAGATGAAAATGTCATGTATGTCAGCTTCCTTGAAGTGGTCCACCTACTAATCAGAGCATATGTGTGTGTGTTTGCCCGGAAAAAATATTCATTGGTGGACAAGGGACAAGTGTGTGATAGAGGGAGAGAGACTGAGACAAAGAGAGGAAGAGAATTACACACAAGCAGCTGGAGTCTCTCAGAGGCTCAGTCAGCAAGGTTAGGGAGGTTAGGAAGCTGATGTACCAACAAGGATTTTAAAAGCCAGTGTGCAGAGGCTGTTCGCAGAGAGCTGAGCTGCTGAATAGAAGCAGAGAGACCCAGAGAGAGAAAGAGGAGGCGGCAGGGGGAGTCAGAGAGGGGCACAGAGAGAGGGAAGTGAGAAAGAAAAATATAGAATATTTGTTCTCATCTTAATCCCAGGTAAGGACATCAGGACTGGAAGGTCACAAATAGTTCCACCCACAGGCAACAAAATTACATGTAGAAACTGCACAAAATGGACAAAGGATTTCATTTTGTAAGCATTAATATTAGGCTACCTTTTTATAAGAATTCATGGCATCACTTTGCCATTTAGCAGCAATTTGGAACCCTCAGCATAATGTTCATCATATTGCTATTGTATGGTCAGTTTTATTCTGTTTCTCGTTGTTGAAGCATTTTTGAGACTTTTTCTTTTCCCGTAACGTGATTAATAAACAAAGTATTGAATTTATTTGATGTACGCAGTTAAACAAAGCTTTTGTCTTGCAATCATCTTTTTTCTTTGTAGCTCAACCTTTACAACCACGCTTCAGTATACTTGCTGTCCCTGGTCATTTTACATAGCCAGCTCCTGGGGGAGGAAGTGCTGACTAAGGGCATGTCTCTTGAATATTACATTTTTCCTCAGCGGCGAGGTGTTGAAACACTGCCCGTGCCTATCGCTCAAGCCCATAATGGGAACCGGAGACCAGCAGCTACAAACATAAATATCTGTGGATATAGTACTGTAAGACACAACCAGCAACAGATCAATACAGGGCAGTGTGGAGGAGAGAGAGCAGGGGGAAGAAAGGGAGAGATGAGAGACCATAGGTACAAGGTCCAGAGATGGTAACAGTAACAGTGTTACCAGTATTTCACCAGCACTACACTCTTTCTCCGATGTGCAAATTGATTATAATGGAAAGCACCAATCAAAAATTGCTCAAGCAACTGCTGCTTCATACTGTCTGTATTGAAGCCAAGCCAGCTGGTTTAAGGCAATTCTTATTCAAACCCCTACAAAATAATCTAACTTGGCATGATTATATGTACAGCACAGAGGAGCTACTTGCATATCATAACTGTCACACTGTGTTGTACTGGCAGGTCGGTTAAGATGTTGTGAGTAGATGTTAATGGCCCTTTGCCCAAATCAGTGCCATGGACAACTCCTCATTTCCAAATGGAAGACTGTAGGGAAAAAGCTGCTTTAAAGCTGATCCCAAATCAGCATCTAAGACATCTCCTCAGGCCCATAGACTGCACAGTCTATGCTAATTTCCAAACTGCGGGCTGTAAGAGAAGGCGAGAGAGACCTGCTTTAAAGCTGATCCCAAATCAGCATGATGGACAGCTCCTCATTCCTACAGACTGCACAGTCTATGCTAATTTCCAAACTGCAGGCTGTAAGAGACTGAGAGGGAGATCTGCTTCAAAGCTGATCCCAAATCAGCACCATGGACAACGCCTCATATTCAAATGGAAGACTATAAGAAAGAGCTGCTTTAAAGGCGATGCCAAATCAGAACCATGGACAGCTCCTCATTTGCAAATGTTAAACCATTACATAGAGCTGTTTCAAAGCTGATCCCATGTCAGCACCATGGACTGCATCAGTTATTCATATAACCTCACTCCACCAAACAGAATTTCTTCTCTTATGATGGCATGGGAAGCCATGTATAGAGTTGTAATAGACAAGAGTGACTTCTTTATCCACCCTAGTGTGGTTCCTGTGGGCGGCCACAGTTCTACACAAGTAAGTCTAGAAGCGATATATTAACATTTACATCATAAATCTCAAATTCTCCTTTTTAACTCTCTGTTTAAAAATGACAAAAAGAAGCTGAGTACATTATAGTACACGTTTTTGGGCAGGTGTGGTCAGCGTCAGGGAGCCCCAGTAAAATGTCTTTTTATATAAAACCTAAAGAAGAAGCCAATGCGTGGTTAGAAATATACTTAAAAAAAAAAAAGAGTGACTTCTTTATCCACCCTAGTGTGGTTCCTGTGGGCGGCCACAGTTCTACACAAGTAAGTCTAGAAGCGATATATTAACATTTACATCATAAATCTCAAATTCTCCTTTTTAACTCTCTGTTTAAAAATGACAAAAAGAAGCTGAGTACATTATAGTACACGTTTTTGGGCAGGTGTGGTCAGCGTCAGGGAGCCCCAGTAAAATGTATTTTTATATAAAACCTAAAGAAGAAGCCAATGCGTGGTTAGAGGGCAAGTTATTTAAAAAAATGCATAGATACAGCTTAATGGAAGAAATACAATAACAAATATACAAAATATATATGGCCAAGGACTATTAGGATGTTTACAGCAAAAAGTTAAACAAAGCTTGCCAAGATTCAGAAATGAGCAATATTGCTTCCTTACAGCACAACACTACACACCAACTCCATCACTTTTTTTTAATTTAATAAAGATCTGTCTGTGCTGTGTGTCAAATTAGGGGGGCTTTGACTCATTGAAGGTTCACTCGAGCCATTGCAGGGCCATTTCAATTAAATTTAATTCAATCCAATAAACTTTATTTATCCCTGCAGGCAAGTTTTCATGGTGGATAAAAAATACATTAAAACAACACACACACATTATGAATATAAAGAGTAACCGGTTCGCAAAACACTCACCTTAACAGAAACAGAATTCTAACTAACATCTACCTACTTACATCAGCTCAAAGAAAACTTAACATTTACATTCAATTATTTTCAATCAAGTCTTAAAAATGTACAAGCACAATCTGCAGTAAACGTCAAGATTCTGAGGTAGATAAGACATTCAGTCACACACTGGCAACCAAAGAAATTTAACCCTAGAGGACAAATAAAAACAGGGCTGCAATTATCAAGCATTAGTAAATACCTCAGATATCATGATAGATTAAAAGAAGACAGTGAAGCTCATACAAAGTGGAGAAAAGGCAATCTAGAGCTTCAGTGCAGCTGTTCTGTCTCACTCTACTCTTCATCAGATTCTATCAGATCTATCTATAGTTGTACTGGAGTATTTTCTTAGCTGTGTCAAAGTGAGCTGCAGGCCCCAGGTTAAAATCAACACACCTGCCAGACATACCCTTCTCACTTTTGAGAGATCAGAGAAGTGCAACCAGAGGCCCAAATCAATAGTGCAGCACCTGTGTTTTACTATGTGTATTTCAAGCCACTGTCCTCTACCTGCAGTCACATTGCATCCACCATGGATTTAAACATGGTGGTTTGGTGCATGGCAGTTCTGGGTTAAGATAAATTTTTCCTATTGGTGTCTATTCACAAAACACTTAAACACAACTTTTCACAACTGGCTGTATCTGTTCCTCATTTACCAGTTTTCTGCAATTTCATTTGCGATTTCTTGCAATCTAATGACCTCTATTTCTCAAAACCTTCATAAAGGTCAAGCTCAGATTAGTAAATCAACCATATCCTATATCAATAATGTTATGTCAATAAAAACAAGTTCAGGTATCAGTTTATATCCCTGTCACAGTTACGATAAACATAAATTGCCAATTTATACTCCCAAATAAAAAGCATATAACACACACTTTTATAAATGAGTGTTTGATAGCAACATTGACAAACAAGGAAAAGCCAGTACAGCGCAACAAAGTGGTGAAAAAAAACACCTCATAAGTATTAAAAGTTGAATCATAATGATGTTTAAAAAATGATTTTAAATGTGCCATATCCACACAACAGTGATACTTCCATGTGTGTGCCTATGTATATACAATGGTGTGAAATTTCTTTCCTGTTTAATGTGACTTTAAAGTAAGATTTAGAACATTATCGCCTATGTATCAATAAAATCAATAACAAAACAATTGACATCAAGCAACACTGTCCCAATGTTTAGCTCCGGCTACAGGCTAGCCCAGTTATCTTGCCATTTGACAGACATCTGAGTTTATCAGCTCCTATCTCTCTGTTCATCTTCTGCAGCATGTGGCTAGAAAAGATTTCAGATATCACTGAGACTCCCGTTGCCCACAGCTGGATCACAGTCCCCCAGCAGGGGTTGTAAAGTGCCACGACTTGATAATCTGCGCTGATTTGATGTTATCTTCTTGCAGGCAGTAGGATCTCCTTCAAAGAAAACCCTGTCAGTTGAAACTATCTGCAGACTGTACGTCACTGCGGCTCTTTTACACCCATTCATTCGCCGAAACAACACTGAAGCTATGCTTTGGAGCCCAGCGAGAGAAAATGAGAGAATCTGGCTAACAATCAAGAATTTGCAGAGTCAACGTGAATATGAGGCGCGAACTATGATTCTCCTCATCAGGCTTAATATTAGTGTGCCACACACTGTGGAGCAGCAACCAGACTGAGTCAATGCTAAGCAGTCCAGGAGACCTAAAAATAGTCTCTCATATTTACCACATTAATCTTTCTCTACACCCCTCGGAGACATTATACTGGGGGGTAAAATCCAGTTATTTTCCCGAAGAGAGTTTCTTTAGTCATATAATATTACCGAGGCATTGCATTACATTGTGTATGTGTGTGTGTGAAGGGGAGGGCTTGTTCACAACGCAGAGGCAATTTATTGCACACCAGTCTATTTCACTGAGATCTTAAGAATGTGTGAGGAGGAAATATCAGTGTTTTGTGTTCATATCACAATTCTACTGTAGATCCACAGCTCATAAATGGAGTGAGAGCAATATTATACCACACTCTTATATTATTCTTGTGCATACAGTTAGGTATTTATATATCGTGGACACATATAGCCTAAGTAGATTCATATTTGATTTCAGTTGCTCCTGCTTCTTCCATGTACTTTTGTGTGAATACTGCTATTCTGCAGGAAGTTGGAGGGCTCTTTGCAAACTTGTGAACACACGATTCAACAACAATAATAAGCCTGAATGTGAAAAATGTTACTGTAATGTATTCATCTCAAAGTAACTGTTAAATAGCGTTATTTTTCTTTCAGATAGTTTCCTCAAAAATATATATACTTTAGTAACTAATCAAGGCCTCAGCAATAAAAGTATATATATATATACTGTATATAATTGGTAGCTGTGGAAGTGTCAGTGTTTCCAAATGTGTGGGAGAGAAAATGAGACTGTCATATTGTTTCTTATGACTTGTGTCTGATGATGTGAGCATATTAAGAGAACCCAAGGGGGCAGTTGACCTTAAACTTGTATCATTTTGGTTTTCTGAAATCTAATCCGCAAAAGAAAACTTCTTCAGTCTTGACGCTGCTCTGTGCTGTGGGTCTACAGGGTGTAGTGGTGGGAGGGTGGGGTGGTGTGCTGATCACCCAGGGCCTCAAGTTGACAAAGTGCCAAAACAAAACTTTCCCTTGTGTTGTTCAAGTATAGGCTATATGACTAAGCATAATAAGCAGTAACATATGAAAGCAATGTTAAACACAGCACTGGCAATTTCCCACAGCAGGCTACAGCATTACCCTGAGTATTTTAGTCTGTCATTGCTTTCATTCTACATTTATGCAAAATTTTGAGTTATCAAGGATATACTATTTTGGGTTTGTTTGGAAAAATATAATTTCTCCACCAAGAAAAAAAAAAGTTCCTTGTTGCTAAGCAACATTGTTTTGCGTCCTGTGCAGCCAGTGTTGTGTCTGACAGTTAATTCTGGCTTATTGTCAAAATGTATCTGACCGCACTTAAGATCATCCAGCTCCAACTCTGATAACTCTGACTGCACAGAAATACTAACGTCAGAAGTAGTTCTAAAAGGCTCATGCTCTTCCTCTGCCTTTGACTAACCCTCTGTTTTAGATGTATTCATTCTTTAAACGTCATATCACAGCTACATCAAAAAGGGAAAAAAAATACATCCAAAACCTTATCCTCCACTGTGGGTAATGTCAAACAAGTTCTCTTGGAAGAGGCAGAAATGATTAGCATCCACAAGTGTGAGGAACTTTGTTCCATACATTTAAACGAAACAAATCCTTTAGTAGTAACTGCTTATTCCATGCAGTAGTAGTTATAGACATTAATGTAATGTCTCTCATTCAATCAAAACTCATGGTCGGAACAAAATATGGTATAATATATACATTTCTGGTGATTCTTGTGCTGGCCAAACACAGGTTTTCATGAGGGAACAGCTAAATTATGACAGCTAATTACTGCTATCAGGGTAGTAGCCTAAAGCCATAATTATAATTTTGAATTTACCACTAAATAAACGGGTGGAGGTGTGGCTGATTTGTAGATGGATAGCTTAATTGTGTTTGTAAAATATGGAAAAACAATGATGTGGGTTGGGAAGGACAACGGACCCCTTCCCTCTGGCTTTAAACTCCTCCCTGCTGACCAATGTGGTGAGAAGGCCTCTGCCGCGTGTCTTAACAGTGGAGCTGTTTAATGTGACACAAGGTCACGGGGAGCTCTGATTGACATGCACGGCTACTGCCTTTGTCACAGAGGGGTCTGTCTTGGCAGCACCTCCCTCTCTACGCACCTCAAACATTCATCAGTCATTCACGAGTCTGCTGCCACACGACAGCCTGACACAAGCAGGCAACCTGATAGATTGACCAGAGGAGAGATGGAGAGATTTTTTAAAATGTACCCAACTGACTAAACGGCCGTGCTGCACAGGGTGTTCCCATGAGGTACGGACATAACAACTACATGGAAGAGAGAAGAATGTGTTTTTGCACATGTTTTTGTGCCAGCTACAGTTCTTACATTTTAGCTTTACAACTTTAAGTGTGGACATGTCAGTTTACTGACCTTGACTAGGATTAAAAGGTCAGAAACTTAATTCACAAAATGAAATTATAGCTTCCTACTTAATGCCCTTAGTGGAACTGAGCAAAATCAGTTCTTTTTGGCAAGTCTGAGTCTCCATTGCTGATACGTTTGCCACCAATCCAATACAATTTTTATTTTAGTAAAGAAAAGCACTGAAAAATGGTTGATTGTTTCCGGTCCTTCTCTTTTGTCTTTTCAGGAGCAAACCTTACACAAGGTAATCCACAGACCTGATTGTGAAAAGTTCTCATTGATAAATACAGTCTTCTAAAGTCTTCTTTGTTAATGGTGAGGTCTATTAACAGCAAAGTCTACGGATTACCATGCATAACAGGGAGGTTATTGTGTGATGAATCATTGCTGATGAGTTTTTTCAGTGTAATTCTTTGATGCTTTTTGGGTACCACAGCCCATGGAAGATTCACTGTGGGGTAATGTCAAAACCCTGTCAAAATACAGAAACCATCTGGGAAATCCGTTTTTTTTTTTTGTTTTGTTTTTTTTTAAATGTTCTACTGGCAACAGTAATTTATCTCTATAGTCAAGATCAATGCCTTCAACCACTTTTTTTTCTAACATAAACATTGCATATGCAGCGCATCAGCATCAAATGTATTTTAAATACATACTGGACAGTGTATATAAAATTCCCTACCTTTGAGCCTTTATGTGGTGTTGAGGCGTTAAGGCGCTGGCCACCTCCTATCTCTTATAGTGAAATGTGGCATAAAAAGTCATTATACAAACTGAGCCATTACCTCTTTTTCCAAGGCTTTAGAACATTTGCATGAAATCACATATATGAGAGAGAAAATGATGGCAAGGCAGTTTTTACATTTCACTTCCAACGAGTCATGCTTCAGTATTATATGGCAATTACAGACATGGTTCACCTCTATTGGCTTAGCCATAAACTCTAATTCTCACAGAGTAGTGATTAATTTGATTTTCTGAAGCTTTAAGGGGAGCTTGGCTCCATAACATATTTAAATTTTTATGGGGCAAGAAAAGAAAATCAACTTCAAAAGCAGCAAAAATTCATACTGACTAATACCAGTGGACATTTTCTTTTCCAGCAAGCAATTTGTCAATTATGTTCAGCACAACAAACTTAACTCATCAAATAAAAATCTGTATGCTGCCATATACTGTAAGATGCACAAATAACCCCATGTGAGCTCATGACAACACTGTAGGTTGTTTTGTGTGCAGAATAGCTAAAAGCTAAGTGTGCTATTAAAGTTGTTTGTGGCGCCATTACAGGCCTGTCTCTAAAACTGGCATGTTATGACATTAATGTTGATGGTGGTAATTCTGAATCTGCTGACTGCGTAGGATCTGAGGTGGATCAATACAGACTGCATGTATGTAAATGCAGTCATTAAATCTTACTCCAGTTAGGTGTCTGGGTTCAAGAAATACGCAACAACTATAGTGAAAGAAACATGAGAGACAAATAATTCCCCTAAGTGAGGAAGGAGGAAAGTGTCCCTTTTAGTTTCAGGGGACTTCAGTGTCATTCTTTGATCTAGACATAAGGAATATTTTTGCATGACTCTGCAGAGGTGATTAAGTGAAGTTAAGCATATGACAACATCTGCCTCTGTTGAATGCAAATTTTTACTGTTGTCCCACTCACACTATCCACAGTAACTGCAAGAGCATGGTGTTGCATTCTTATTAACTAAGTCCTCATCTGTATGATGGAAACAGGGACAGAACGCATGAGCACATTTAATCAGAAAGCCCTGTAGTATCCCCGCAGCCTAAACATTAGTTACCTATGCAGCTTGCATAGTAATATTCCCATTCGGTTAATGGGTTTGACCTCAGGTACAGTATTTTCCTCTCTGTTTCATAGTCTGATAGTCAGTGTTTGAAGTTATAAAAAGCGAGGACACTTGCAGAAGCGGTTATGTTGACTACACTACACTATCTGACCTCAATTACTT
Source organism: Seriola lalandi dorsalis (assembly GCF_002814215.2). Lineage (NCBI taxonomy): Eukaryota > Metazoa > Chordata > Actinopteri > Carangiformes > Carangidae > Seriola > Seriola lalandi. The sequence continues at coordinate 217,748 of NW_019525358.1, forward strand.
TCTCCACAGATAAGATAAGACCTCTATGATTATTCTACTCTTTTTTTAAACACAGTGGCGGGAATTAGAAGTCAAGTTGTTTTGGTCTAATAGACCTTGTTTATATTTCTCTGTATATTTTAGCCTGAAACTAGCTTTTTTTTTTATGCTCAGATGCATGCAGTGAACATACACATAATTGTCATGTCTTACTGTCACAGAATGACAGTGACCAAAACCAACAATGAGCCCACTAACAAGTACACATTGTTGCAGTGGGTGAAATGTGCCCTCATTAGAACAAACTACTGGAATACTGTAGTCTATTCTGAGTGGAACCCACATACACTGTCCTGCTGCTGTACACACTCACCACTAACAAATACGTGTACTAAAATAGTCCCCAACAAACATGAGTTTTCTAAAAGTTGCAATGCCGAGCTGCTTTAGGAAAAATGCAGAATAATGCAAGCCCTATACTTTAATTAATGCAGTCTAAAACAAACTTGTTATCAAGTGATTACACCAGTGAAACAGCCATTGAGCTTCAGGTGATTCTGACAAAACAGTGAAAGAAGAGTTTATGAATATTTACTGTGTTGGTCAGGGTTCATATTAGACCTGGTGTCAGGTTTATAAAAATGGTCAGGTAGCTTGGGGTTATATCATAGTGTGTAAAATTAAAGCAAATAAGAAAATGAAGCCCTGCTGAATATTTACAGTATTCTCACCTGACAGTTGAGAACCTACATTGAACTTTCCAAATAGTGTTTTCATCACCCATTTTAAATTTCAGTGCTTGTCAGCTGAATAAATAAAGATTCAGAATTAGAAGCCCAGAACATGCAGCCACTGTGCAATTTTGAAAATAGAGGACAGCTTCTGTGAACGGTTAAGATGTTTTTTTTAAGCAGACACTTTGTGCTTCGCCTGTGCCATTCCACGGCTCTCCAGTCGCTCTCAGCACCACTGCACCCTGAAGAACATACAAGCTTTTCATCTCCCTTCACGTCACAACTCCATGCTTGATCACCCCTTGTCTTTGTAAATAGAAGATAGATAAAGACATTCATCTTGATCAAGCACATAAATGGTTTACAGTAGACATGCACACTCTCCCACAAACTCCCTGTACAACAGCAAGGTGCAAAGCAGGTTTCTGAAGCTGAATGACATACATACTGTATAAGTATTGTCTTTCATGAAGCGCGAATACAAAACATACATTTTATCTTGAAGTATAAATTTGTACCTGAATATTTATAACTTTTTTCCCCTCTGGCAGAAAGCATTCTTATCACACTTCCAAGAGAATTTATGTTAGAAAACTTCCCCTCATTGTGATGCCCACTGAAGAGAACATTTCTCACAATAAACAACAGTCAGCCATCATCAAAGCAGACAGATCTCAGCACACATGTACAAATGGCTGGGGAAAAGTGATGAAAATTCAGCATCTACATGCTCCGCAATGGTTATTAATTCCCTTTAGCCAGACTCATATTTTTCAAGAAAATTAATTCTACTGACTGATTTGCTTTTGTAATAACCTAATAGTATGCCACTACCATGCTCACTCGCCTGGAACTGATAGGGAGAAGAAATATCGATTGAGAGAGGTCCTCACTGTGTGGCTACAGATTTAATGGAGAGATTTAAATGTATTCTTTTTTTTATTATTCGTACAAACTTCTCTATAATTAGAAATATAATAACAGAATTCTTTTAAATTAAAGAATAAACAACATCAGATGGATTTTTGTAACCCAGAGCAAGGAATAAAGCCTCAAAACAAGTCAAAACAATGTGCCAGTAAATGCAAGGTTAAGGAGGAACACAGTGTTATTATGTCAAAAGTGCTTTTTGTTGAAATAATGGCGCTCTTCTGAGGGACTGATCTGAAGAAAAGTGCAATGAAACAGCATTGGCCTTTTCAGGTGAGCTATGTGCATGACATTTCTCTCCTCTGTGCTGTGTGTAGACTGCTTGAAACGTGATGCCCATACGTTCTCAACAGAACTGGAATGGCACTATATTTTACTCAGTTTGTGAGATGGAGAGGACATTTTAAAAACAAGCACTTTCTGGTTTGTCATTCACACACGCCCACACGCTCTGTTTTCTCCAGTCTCTACTCCATCTGACAACGTTAGATCTATTGTCCGATCTCTGAATAAAGCCCCATGCATTAAAGAAAGTTGCAGGGCAGTTTATTTATTTATTTACAGCCATTTGCTTGTTTTTTTCAATAGGATATAATATGTCCCTGTCAGAAGTTCTTTTGGTTTTAGTTTTTTTTAAAAGAACAAAAGGAGAACGGAGGGGCTAGAGGGAGGAGCAGAAACTGTTGGAGAGGTGGAGGAAAAAGAGATGCAGTGGCCTGGAATAAGCCGGGAGTTCTTCCATGCAGTGGTATGTACCACTGTTTGCACTGTATGTGATGCTGTCCTGTTGTATGTCATATTCTATGTACATACAGTGGGCAGTTTGTGTCAGCACTGCTCTGTAAGCATTTTGGAACTCAACAACAGACATGGCCATATAGGCTGTAAAAAAAATAACTGATTGCAGATTTGTCCAATATGGACATAATTCTTCAGCATACTGGGGTTTATCTGCTTAACATGGTGGAACATTTAGCAGCTAAAGAGCCAGATATTCCCTCTAAGAAGATGGCGAAGATGAAGCCAGAGGGAATAAGAGTGAATATTGCTATTAACATTGCCTGAAATTTGATTCCAAATGAATGTTAATGTTGCTCCATGTCTGGTGGCAAACCACTCTACTGTTAGTCATCCAGAGCAATCCTGCTCATATTAAAAAAAGAAATCACAAACCTAACTCCAGCTTCTTTCCCTTGCTGACTTACTGAAGGGGATGATGACTCCCCAAAACGTGTTTGTCAAACACTCGGTCCCAAGCACATCAGAAACACAGGTGATGTGGCTGCATACATCTGATTGTAAAGCAAATGCTCCAGGGTTACTCAGACTTACGTCAACAGAACATGTGTAAGCCTTGAATTGTCGTTATTACACCCCAGCTACCTAACATGGTTTTACCCTTCACGGATCTCAGACTCTGAACAGTTGAGTTTTTTAAGTGCTTCGCCTTCAACTCTAATGTCTACACTGTGTTTGCACCTACAACACTCCACCCCACAATCAGAGATGGTTTCTCAGTGCACATCACCAAAAAGCTTCCCCAGTAATAAAACGGCAGAAAGTTTTATATTGGAGGTTACATAAGGTGAGTGTTTGTAATCTTTGTAATAAAGACAAATAAATTGTCCACGCTGAAACAACAGAGGAAGCACAGGAGTTGGTTAACAATCACATTTGTTTTTTCCTTTTTTTTTTTTTTTGGAAAACACCCAGCATTGCAGAATTATGCACATGTACAGGATCAACAAAAAATAGTTTTGGCGCTGATAGCTTCGGGAGCTGTGCAGTTGATTTTTTTTTAGAGTTCAGCAGTTAGTGAGTATCTAGAGGGTAGATTTACAACTCTTTCCTTTGATTTAGTGTTTGAGTTATTTCTAAGTCCTCAGTCCTGTGCATGCACAAGACACACTTACACACACTTACACTTACACACACACACACACTCACACACACACACACTTACACACACTTACACACACACACACACACACCCCTGACATTATCAGGCCTACACAGAGAATGTGTTTACTCCCAAAACTCCACTCGCTTCCTCAGCTCAAATATTTAGACTGAGAGTCTCAAACTCTTTCCTTTAAATTGAAGTAATTGGTTGGCGTTTGAATTCGAATTTCACAGGCAGTAGATTGCTATGCTGTGCAGTGAAGCTCAGAGAGGGTCTGTATAAACTTACAAATGGGTAGTGTGTGCGCACATACATACATGTGTCCAACTTTATTAGTATTCTATCAGTAGAGCCATATGAACGTGTCGTCTCTCTTTTCAAGTCACCCTACCCTCTCTTCTCTGCTGCTCTCTCCCCTTTCGATGCAAAGGTCCTGAGTGTGCCCTGTGGGCAGCTATTAATGAGGAACTATGCTATGAGTCTTATTAAACCTTAATGACATCCAGGCACCTGCCTGGATGTCAACACCAGTTGGGCTCAGCCAATCATCAACACAGAGAATCACTAATTCAGTGTAAAAAAAAAAAAAAAAAGGACTCCTGTCAGGATGGATTCCTCTGTGATCTTCGATCTGAGGGTTCACTGTGAAACGGGTAATTTTAAAGTCATATAATATGTTGAGGTTAGCAGGCACATGCTGTTGTCAAGTTTACCTTCTCAGAAGAGCATTGTCTGATGTACAGATGGAGAGCAGAGTCACAGATTGCACAGAGGGATATAGTGAATGGATTTAATAGGATCTTTGATTTGACAAAGCTACATTCAGCTGTTTCAACAGCAGAGAAAAGAACAGCTGGACAGCACTTAGAAAGTCATAGGCCACTGCAGGTGAGAAATAATGTAGAGCACTACTCACTACACTTTGCTTGTGGAAGGTTTGACCATGTGTCACTCATGCTTAAGTTCTTCATGAAGCAAACCCAGGTGAGTTTGAAGCATTTTCTCCCAAATATTTCTCATTTCCAATAGCCTGTGGCCCGGCAAACCTTCTTCCTCTCGAGCTAAACTATACCTTAAACTGCAGAGGAATTCGTCCTCCTCTGTCCAGTTCATTTTCTAATCCTTGGTGGGACAGATTCTATAATAGAATTGAAGTGTGCCTGTTCTTCTTAACTGTTCTTGTATTTAGTTTGCCACTGAATGTGGCTGACGTCAAATAATCTAATCTCACCAGGCTGTTGCTGTACCGTCATACCTCTTCTTCCATTTTCCCCTGGTCCCTGTGTCTGACCGATGATGTATGCCCAACGTCAGGTTGTAAACTCTGACCTATTAGCAGTGATGAATGGTCACAAAGCCCTCTGTCTCCCCCTGTTTGCTGCAGCTGAGGTGTGCTGCTGCTCAGTTATTTCAGACTGTGTGTGCTGTTCTGAGAGAGATAAACAGAGAAAGGGGACCTACCTAAACATGCAATTCATGGCTTTTTATAGGAAGAAAAAATAACCATTGTGGTTGGGTATCAGTAGTGAGATAATTTTGAGGACTGATAGAACTTACTAAAAGAAAAAAATCATGATTCATGAATCATGATACCCAGTCAGCCCAGCTCACTAATTTTCTCTTATGTTGGCATGCGATATGTTTTAGTATTCCAATGCAGTGGCTTGTACTTTCAACTTCAGAAAAAACTACAGGAGAGTGACCTAATAAGTGTTTACCTCATTTGATTTCTTGAATTTGACAATCAAGGCAACGCAAAGTTTATTTGTTTAGCACCTTACGAACAGAAAGGACAATCTAAAGTGCTTTATATCAGGAAGAAAATTGACAAAAACAACATCTAAGTGTTGTAGTACAGTTTACAGAGAAGAAACAAACAGACCTAAATTTAATAAAAAAAAAGCACTGGCACAGAGAAAAGTTTTAGTCTTGTTTTATGAGAGTTGGAGCAGATGTCAGATACTGTTTGTTCTGAGATGAGGTCCATAGAAACTAAAAGAAGAATCACTAGGGTTTGTTTCAACAGCTGGAACTCTGGGCAAACCAGTCGCACTCAATTTAAGTGATCTGAGGAGTCAACACAGATCACAGATTTGTAGATATTTCGGCTTTTAACCATTTATTAAACCAGTAATAGTCATTAAAAACATATGTAGGCAATACATTGGTGTGAAAACTCCATTCTGCTTTCTCTAAAGACAGACTTCAGCCAGTGGGAAACCCTTTGTTAAGTAACTAACAGTAGCTGAATGTTTTTTTCCACAGATGTATGAATAAATAAATTTCGCCTAACTACAATACAGGGGCTCAAAATTCCTGCAAGGGGCAAAGGCAAGATATTAGAGGTGTATCTTTTATGTTGGTTTACCTGCAGAGCTGAATCTACCATGGTAAGTATCAGATGTGTTGTATAGTACTTAGATTTTCTAGAACCTCAGGCCATGCATGGAATTATCCTAGCCGCAGGGTTCAAAACTGTTCACATATTTTCTGACTTTTTATGTGTTAGTCAGATGGACACAGTTGGATATCTGAGGGCTTTTTCATCAAAATGGGTCTTTCTATGCAAAGAAAGGCTCTTTTTCAGACTCAGCAGAAGAGTACATTCTGCTTCAAATGCCAGATGGTGAAGAGGATTGTCCCTGTCTAGGGTCCCTGCATACGAGAGATTCACGCCAGGTTTCCACACCACAGCAGGAGTGAAGAGACCTGGCATGACTCTGTGCATGCCCAAAGATAGATGAACCAGAATAAAAGCTGTCATGTTGGGATATTTCACCCCAGAGGTTGTTTGTCAGGTGGCCAGGTGCCCTGGCCAATCCAGGGTATAACTCTCAGATTAGCACCCTGAGAGGAGTCGAGCAGAGCAGAGCAGAGGGGTGTCTCTCAAAAGATCAGTCGAGGCTTTAGAGAATTTTCTTTAGGATCCTTTCCTATCCAAGACTGTATATGTGTGTATGTTCATGTGTGTGTGTTTGCTTCTGTGTGCTGGTTTTGACGAGTGTCCTAAAGTACAAATGACAGCATTAAAAAATGCATTCTAATTAAATAATAATTGTATTCTCTTTCAGCAGTGTTTACTGTGCCAGGGATCTGCTCCAGTCATCAACCTCCACTAACATCAACAAATAAGTTTACTGCAGTGATTTTTTAAATTGTGTCATGTGACATAAACCCTTGAAACATTGAGACCGGTGTCTGTTATGTTCATTTCACTGTTTTAACGATTTCAATCAAATTGTTTGGTAACATTCTGTTCCTTTGTGTGATGCCAACTCACAGGTACAGGATGTGGCCAAATTTGTTCATTAATCCCATGTAAGGAACACTCCTGTGGGTTACTTGGCACAATCACAAAACAATTTTTTACCCTGGTTACTCCCTTCATGTGGCAGCATTAACTCTTGTGTTATTAACAATCAATAACATTTTTTTTCTTGTTGTTATTGCAATTTGTCTGCAACTGTGCACAAATTAAATAGGGTCTCATAACTCCCCCTTGACATTCAGACAACATTGCAAAATGAAAAAAACACTATAGTGTAAAGTGCAAAGTTCTTATTAAATGCATTTGTATTAAATGTATAATAAGTTTAAATTAAAGAAAAAGAACCTTCATTTGTTTTATTTAGCACTTTAGGTTAATATTGTACACCCTTCATTTATAACAAAAATAAACCATTGGAAGAGGTATTTACTTATTCTGACAAATCAGACAGTAAGAATTACATTTTGAAAGATGTAATCTGGAGGAGTTGCACTGTTAACTTAAAAGTAACCACAGCCGAACGCTGCGTGTGTGTATTTGCAAGTTATTACTGTAAACTTTTGACCTTGAATACTGTTGTGAAAATGTATGAGATGAGCTAAAGTCATTTTAATGGGACCCACCCCAACATCTAGCTCCAGTCCCAGTTGACCAACCAGTGACCTAACTTACATCGTTTTACTGTGAGAGCAAGCATGATCGATATGTGAGCAGCAAGTGATACATTGCTGCCGATATTCATATGTGTGGGCTGCAACGCTGTGCTGCAAAATCATATTTCAGGGATAAAAACAAGACTGGGATTTATACTTAGTAACTAGTGTCATGTCAACCTCAGGGGGGCATTTTGACAGGGGCACGCACAATGATACATCTGTGACCTTTCTGTTTCTCAGATAAAAATGAATGAATGCCGCATCCTACACAGACATGATAAAAAAAATAGCACAAGACAAAATGCTCATCTCATTTGTAAACCTTGATTTGGTTATTTAAGATTCCTAAAGTGGGGACAAAAGGTGGCTGTGGCCACAAAATGAAACTTGTCAAGACTATTTTGGTGAGCTTTCATTCTAAATATCTTATGGATCAATTTCACAAAATTTAACTTACAGCTCAATACAAAAACATTTTAGGTCTAGCATTAATTCATTTTGAAAACAGCATTGCAGAAAGGATCGAATCCATTGTCCCTATTACTGTAATTTGAACAAAGGCAATGTATATTGTATGCTAGGATACAAAAACCAAAAAACACATCTACAAATACATGTTCTTTGCTACTGAACTCAAATATTTTTAAATTTAATACATGATCAAGAAGCAGTTTTTTTTTCACCTTAGACATCATCCACATATGTCTCTTCTTAGTTCAATTATATTTTCCTATGTTTCTGCTCTTCATCTTTGGAGCCACTTGACATGCATTAGGTCAGCAATATGTAGTCATTGCATGTAGAACTGGGTCGAAAATGTCCCATCTCAGTATCTCCCACTTCAAACTGCCAAGTCTTCCCTAAAGGTTTTTTTCTTTAGAGTTATATTTCAGTGAGTCACCCAACACATTGCACACCTTATCTCTTCCCTTACCTATTCATGGACAAAATTCACACAATGCACCCTCCTCCTGTCTACATGACATATATTATGTTGTATTCTCGGTGGCTTATGCAGCAATGAATTGTTTAACTCAGTGTGTCAGAGTGCTACAATAGGTTCTGGCTAGATTCCATTCCCTCGCCAACAACCACAGAAGGCCAGGTAGCTAAGGTGTATTGTGTTTGTGTGTGACTGTTTCCAACTCTATGCTGTGTATAAATCAGTCAGTGCCAGTTAATAAGCTACTGCCAGCAGAAGACTGGACACATGAATCTCTGGCCATGCAAAAATCTAAAGCAGCAGCAATGTAGCCATAGCTAAGATGGAGAAATTTTTTCTTTTTGTGATGTGTGGTCTGTAGAGCAAGTATGGATGGATGGATGTATAGATAGATGGATGGATGTATAGATAGATGGATGGATGTATAGATAGATGTATAGATGTATAGATAGACAGATAGATAGATAGATAGATAGATAGATAGATAGATAGATAGATAGATAGATAGATAGATAGATAGATAGATAGATAGATAGATAGATAGATAGATAGATAGGTTTCACCAATGGCCACACCATCATTGCACCTAAATTACAGTAAACAAGTAATGAAACATTATTTGTATTTGATCCCCATCAACAGTTGGTCAAAAATGCACCTAAATAAAATCAGTGTAATGATCTGGGTAGACATAAATAGCTGAAATACAACAGGAGGTTTCAATTTGTTTATATTTCTGGAAGTCTGCACATTGGAAGTGTCATGCTACTTTGACAACATAATAAAAGTAAAAGTCTAAATGTGATAATTATAAGCCATAATTATAAGCAATCAGAAGTTTAAAGGAGTATGTTTTTTTCTGTGATCTCTAAACAGTTTTTGCGTGACTACAGCGTGTGCATGATTTCTGATCAGATCAGGAGGAAAAAAAAAAAAATCACTATAACAGTTGGAACTTAAGAAATACCTAAGCCTGGTAAACAGTGGAGAAATACCATAAATAGTACCCCTCCTCCTCTTCTATAATGGAGCCTATTAAACTTGAGCCTGTATTAAATTATTCATAGGTCCTGTGAGAAGCCATAGGCTACTCCATCAGTCAGCCATCCCGTACTAGATTAGGCAGTTGAATTTAAATACATCAGACTGTGGTGTGGCCTTTCATCAGTCAGATGTCTGATACTGGCTATGTTTAATTACAGCTGTGGCAAGTAACCACGTGCCACAGCGTCACGAGGGTGCAGGTTACAGGGCACTTGGCCATGTCACCGGTTAACTGTCAACTAGGAATCCATTTATAACTGCAGCACTCTGATACATGCTCTTCTAGTTTCCAGGTTCTACATATGAATTAAAAATACCAGTGATTACAGGAGCTTTACACTCATCCAAGTGGATGATGAGTTAAGAGTTATTTTCCCCCGCCCTTAAGGGTCTTATCATGATGAAATAGATTTGAGGAAATTATTTCACTTCTAGACTATTTCTTGGTTGAGAGCAGTGACTTCCTGGACTCTCCACTAGTTGACTGAAAATGATGGTGATGAGAAGACTCCAGGAAGTCACTGTTCCCAGCCAAGAAATAGTAAGACACAATACCAACAAAACACCCCAAAAGCTTTATATTTACCGTACAAGAGAGGTATCGATCCTCTCATCTAATTCAACAAGAAAGCAAAAAAGAATATTTCTCAAAATGTCAACAATTCTTTTAACATGACCTGATGATATCGTAAAAGAAATTCCAATCTGCTACAAGTGCTGTAAAGATCGGATTTTTGAGTTTATATTAGCTATTTTGATAAAAGTTCATAATATTTCAAAGGGAAAAGAAGAAATAAGCAATCACTATAAGTACCAAGTGTTTCTGTCTGTTAAGCCATTAATCTGACTGATAAATGGCATCACTGGCATAGCTCTTGGGAGTGAATCCATTTTCTCTACTGCCCTCTCAACAGTAACAAAAAAAAAAAAAAAAAACTGTCAGTCACTTAGCAAACTCACTGGACCCAATCATAATAATTGTTGGCAATTATTTTAATGTTCTAATAGTGGAGAGAGAGAGAGGGACAGGCCCTGAAGCCTTTTGACAGATTTTCTTTGAAAAGCAAGCGTAGGTGGTTTGTATTGTTCAATGCTCAGTTCAATGTGCTTTGATTAACCACAGTATAACTGCATCATACAAACCTTTGTTCAAAGTATTTCCTTTTAAAATATCAAGTTGTCATTGTGAACACCAGCTGTGTTCAGTGGCATGCATCATGCATGATAAAAATGACATACAACATAAGACAAGATAAAATGATATGATGCTTGATGTTGCATAAACCTGGTGCATGCCTGGTGCATAAACCACAAAACCTCTAAACCTGAAGCAAATATCAGGTTTGTAAACATTTCAAAAATCATTATACTGCACAACTGCAGCTATGTGACACGGAAAAAGGTATGACATTAAATAAGAAAAGGTAAAAGGTAATTCTAAAAAAACATTCTATGAATAAAATGTTCATTATGGATAAAAAAATTGAAACATCACTATTTATTTCCAAAAAGCCTTAATAAACACTGATGCATCCTTAATGTGCGCCAAAAATTAGTTCAAACATATCACACAGCTGTTCAAAATATAATTTGGACATCCTGAAAGACTCAGCCCAAGTGGGTCTGGCTCGTAATATTTTTGGCCGCAACCATCATACTACTATTGTGTGTATAAGAACGCATTATATCATTCATGTGGAAAATACATGTTTTTGTGCTTCTTAGACGGTACCACATAAGGCTATGCACTGCTGATCGGGACTAAAACAGGGAGATGCACTTAAGTAGTCAAGTAAAATGCAACATTGTCACCACATTGTCACTTTTACTAGTCGTAGGAAAAAGATGGCAGTTTGCAATATTATTCAATATTTTCACCTGTTATTCAGAGAGGAATCAATGAGGGATTACAAGACATAAGAAATCACTCTTACCAGAGAAGTAGCCTACTACTATGAGGAGAATCTACTAACATAGAGGAATATATTAGGTTAATATTTTGCAGTACAACAGTACAACATCAGAAATAACATACATGGGTATATGCTAAAACCCTGAACAGAGTTTCCTTTATATATTAAATTATGCTACAGTATATACATGTATTCTGAAATATATCAACTGTGCATGGAAATGCCGCAAGGACTGGTACAACACAAATCAAAAGACAGTCCGGGGTAGTTCATGCAGACAGCGCTGACAGGCACCCCGCCAGCTGGGGACAACTGGGCATAAATCATTGCACAATTTGAATATGTGAGACTGAAGGTGCTCTGTAGCTGTATCACAGCACTGGGTGGGATGTGTTATCTCAAAAGGAGTTCAGTTTTGTCCTCATGTTCCTTTCAAATAGTGCTAAAGCTCAGCCCCACGGCAGAGCAAACTCTTATTCACTTGTAGACTGATTCATTGTTGATGTGCAGTCCAATGTAGTTGTCGGACTGGTCTGCTCTCCCTTCTTCCCCCGATTCTTTTATCCAACAACAGGGGAGAGAGGTGAGTGCTAGCAGACAACGTGGCCCAGAGTTGAATCTAAGGTGATGAACAATAACAAGAGTAAAGGTGACACCACTTTTTTCTGAGGCTACCCAGAGATAGACAAACTGTGGCCCGTCTGTGAGGCAACTTCAAATCCAGGACTCCATGGCATTGTGACATGCTCTGGGGAAAAGAGACTAGCTGGTGGAGGAAAGAGAAACCCACAACCACCTGGGTTTTGGTGACCTATTCAGTGCGTCAAGACGAGTGACCTTTCAAGGTAGGGATCATCAGACTCAAGCTGGAGCCAATTATTGTGCATACTTCATTTTCACTTTTCATGCTGTCCATACAGATACTGCCATTACACTGTAATGTAAAATTAAGGCTCCACAATATGAGTTTTTACCATTCTCTACAAAACACAGCCTGAGTTTTAAAAATCTGAAACATATCTAGTATCAAACATTGCTCTCTTGTGGTTAGTACTGTTCTGAATATGCTTCCAGTAATAAAAAACAAAGAGAAAGTTGGAAGAAAATGCAAATAATCACATTCCACCATCTCAATGTAATTAAAAAACAACAACACAGGGTTAAAATAAAGCAGATTTGACAAGCAAATTTTAAGAATCCAATTTACAACTGGGTTTACTGTTTGTTACTTGTATTGTTATCGTATTGTTAATCTAAGCTTATAATTTCTCTATTCAAAAAACAGTTGACTTCCAACAATGTAGTCTTTTTATAAACATAAAAATGAACACAAAGAACATAATGAGTATAATGAATAAGTGTGCCAACAAAACACTAGGATAGTCTTGAAAGTAAAGAAGAAATCAAAGATTTCTCAACATGCCTTACTGTGCCTCTGATCCTTATTTCCACCTTGGTATGTTGAATTATTTCTTGTGGACATAAAACCATGAAGCCATCATCAAAGGCCAATGTGGACCTGGTATTCAGCTTGAGGGTTGAAAGGGGTCCTTTAACAGGAGTATGTGGTGGTACAGGACCAATATTTCTAATATCTTCTCTATGTGAAAAGGTGGTGCGCTGACCTGCCTATTGAGAGGGGATTCAGGGGTGAAGGGAACTTAGCAATAAGCCCTATAAGAGGTAGGTGGGAATGTGTATGTTGGCTTGACGATAAGATCTTCTACCAAGCAATTGGAAGTTTGTATGACCATATCTCTACCTTAAGAAGAAACAGATGTGGTCACATTTCTTTAACCAACACATTACCTCAGTTTATCTTTCGCAAGAAGGTCCTATCAGTAACTTTAAGCACGCCTCTCCAAACACTAGGGAAGCTATTAGTCGGGGAAACACCAACACATAATTATTTACCAAGACAATTATCCCTGAAAAGCACTATGTGTTAGTGTGTGTGTGTTTGTGTGTCAGACACCAGGTCAGAGAAAGACTGAGAAGGAAAACACAGACAGTGGGAGAGGTGGAGAAACATAGCTTTTAAAAGAGAGTGAGAGCCAATGAGGCCACACTGTTGTCTAATACAAAACCATTGGTCTTTTATCTGGGTCTCAATTATTCAACAAGAAAGCAGCCTCTCCCTCTGAGAAGAGAGTAGATATTGGACTCTACATTACCCTTCGACAGGGGAATAGTGGGACTGCAGTTCATTCCACCTGAGAGGCTGTTCTGGGACCAGGCACCGGCTGTGCCCCTAATGACATCATCCATTTCTCAGGGCCCCCTGGAACACGATTATGGTGATTTACAATTTATTTACATCTGTTGTTGAGTTGAATTCCTTTGTACTCTGTTCAGCTGTTCAGAGCTCTGTGATCCACTAGTCTGGGTTAGCCAACAGTGACTCAGTAAAGACCATATTAAAATGTGTCTGGTGCAGTTGAACACTATCTAATCTCATAAAGAACCACCCCCCCCCCCCATCTGTACTGTACACATATGTACTCTATAATGGACAAATATGATTATTACATTATTGAATCACATCTGTCACTGTAAATGAGCTATACTACAGTAAAGAAGTTAATGTAAACTACAAAAATGTAATTAAATATATCGAGTCAGACAGATGTTACATGTATCATCCTTCTGTGGATGCAATATGATCTGCAAAATGATGAAAGCAAATAATTCTGTAGTCGAGTGTATAAATAATGATGTTGAAAGTAAACTTGTCAGACATATAGTATTCGAAACAAAGAGCTATACCTTTTTTCTATGATTTACAGTATGATCGCCACATATGGCGCATGCATTAAAGTGTAAAGGATTTGGCCGTTCACAAATAAAGTTAGATTGGATCCAGGTTTGTAACAAGGTTGCTTTACACCTATTTGCATTTGCCCAGTTAGGTTGGTTCATTTGAGCTGGTGTTAAGTCAATCAAACTGATGCAGACTAAAACACTGGAACACAACTGTCTGAGGTCATTTCAAAACCTGCAGTTTATTGGCTCTGGTTTGAATTAGACGATGACTTGGTAAACCTGTTTATGTTTTCTCTTTGGTTTGGTTTCTTTTCACAAGGAAAAAGATTCAAAGGAACAAAACAAATGTATCATTAAAACTCATGTGAGAAGCTGTGTCTGGGGCAGAAGTGAGACAGTATACACAGGAAATAGGTACCGAGGAAGTTATGATCTGCCAAAATATCCAGAAGGCAACGTACTCAGGTTGGACTTTGATTCACTCTCTGGCTCCCTGCTAGAAACTGTCGATTTTGCTCATCCACATCCAAGTGTGCAAAGTGCACCTGGATACAGGATACATTTCGTTTAAACTGGCAGCGTATACCCTATAGTTGGTTCAGCTCGAGGTAAGACCACTTCCTCTGAAGAGTTTTCATGCAGTTGTTTTGATTTCACAGTGTGAAAGTAAAATGGACTAATCAACAGATTTTACAATACTAAATGTGCGATTTTAGTAGGAATTCAGAAACTAACCTTGTGGCAGTGAACTGTCAAGGAAGTGATCTTACAAGTTTGTGACAGCTGAAAGTTTCCCTTATCAATCAGACAGTGAAAAGGAGTTAAAACAGAGGTGTGATGTGCCTGTATCTTTCCTCCCTTTTTTCATCCTTTTTCTACTTGGTCATCATTATTCACGAAATGAGGTTGAATTGGAGTCTCTCCTGATAATGCTCATAACCATTTATTTCTCCATGAGCTCTTTGTGACACCAGAGAACATAATTATGCACATAAGGTGCAGTGAAGTGCAGCATGACTTCATGTTGTGCCGAAATTTGATTTTCCCGCAAGGGTCCATGCTCCATAAATGATGAACAATGACAGTCAGCAAAAAACTGTCCAAACAATGAATTACCTGTCAGTCTGTATGACTTCATGCTTACAGCTCTTGGTTGATTTGTAAAAAGAAAGTGTGAACACAAACCAGGTCAGACTGCAAACTACAAGGCAGCAATGTGTGAAAGCGACCTTGCACACCTATGACCAATTTATTTTTTAATTTAGATTATTCCTCTCCAAATCAGTCAGCAAACATGACCTATCCTGTCACCAACAGAGGTATATGCGTGATAATACTCGCACAGCACTGTCAGTCTGATTAGTCATACCTTAACTTGGCACCTGTGTATCAACACACAAAGAGATTAAACTATGAACATACAAGAAACATCTGACTGACTATATCTACTAACTTACATTCAAATTGACAGCAGATGGCCAATTTTCTAAGACTCCTCTCTGGTAGGCAATTTCAATATAGTGGATTGCACATTACATTATATGAGGTCTGGCTGCAGTAGGGATTATTTATATCATGTTGTTGCCAGCTGTTAAATTCACCTTGGTTGACCTTTGCTGTACAGATGACACACCTCATGAACATGCTGAGTAAAATAAAACATGCCTATATTCTCCTTCACACACACACAGTACTTGCAGTCTCACTTTATGCACACACACACGCATATCACTAAGGCTGCCAACATAATCTAGTCCATCTCCACTATCTGTAATATATTATACTACTGTGAGTGATGAGCACAAGGAGAACCTGACTATGACTGCTGCAGAACCAATTTAAAATTTCCAATTGCCAGGAAGGGCTACGCCAAGGGAGGAAGGGTCGGTGAGGCTACATGCTACAATGGAGGTTTATCAATGAATACAGACTTCATTTGAGGATGAACCTCATTCTGTGAACTTGAGTCCCTTCCCTTATTGCCTGGAACGGAACCGATTGGTTAAACAGGCATGGTGACTATGCATTTGATGACAACACAACACTGTTGTTCACAGCAAGAACTGATGGGGGGGGGGGGGTTGCAAAGATAGAGGCTCATTTCATTTTCTCCAGAGACACTCCAAAGACATACATGTGAGACACCTGTGATGAATGCTCCCAAACAGATGCTAGATATAAGATATTATCATTAGTTCAGTGGAGGCATCACACTGAGAAACTTGGCTTATTGTCTCAGCATTCATGAAAATGATTTATGAAAGGAAATGATACCCTTGGAATATAAAAAAAATGTAATTAAAAAATTTTGTCTTTCCCAGGGCTCAAAGCAAGGAAAATTTCTTTGCCTGAAATTTGAGGTATATGGTGGTATAAAACACCTTCACCTAACATACAGCAAGCAAGCAACTTCTAGAGGATGGAGTGCAAAAAATTGTCCATATATACTATGAGCGATGTTAGCAATGAGATGTGAGAGGAGAGGATGAGATGTCTTATTTTCCCTTTACCCTACTATGAAAATGAGTTGGTTTTAATCATTTCCTGAACTAGAATGACTATTTTGTATGTGTACACTGTTATATTTCATATAGGCTCATTATATAGGCTATAATAAAGAGTGATATTGACTAACTGTCAGTTATTGTCTAAAACATGACATCCCTTCTCATTCTAGCAAGCAGTTTCAGTTATATTAGCTGTAACTGAGATCCAAATTGTGACTAGCCATTTGAGAACAGAGCTGCATTGGAGCTGCAGTTCTTGTAATCAGCGGATGCCTTGATGCAAGCTGATTATTTAAAATAAAATATAATTATTTAACTCAAAAAACACCACAGCAACCATCAAACTGGCTTCATAAATTCTTAGCTTTCCTGAGAAGGGTGCCTGAGCGTACCCATGCTGTCTCTAGTAATCAAGTTCTCACCTACATATGTATCCTGCATGTCTGTGTGTGCAAGTGTGTGTGTGTGTGTGTGTGTGTGTGTGTGTGTGTGTGTGTGTGACATGAGCACTTGTGTGTGCTGTGTGTCTGTACATGTCGCATAAAATTGAGTTTGTGTGAACATCCCTGCTGCACACTTCAAAGAGCAGCAGTGGTGAAGCTCAGCAGGGAAGTGACTCAGGCCCCAAAGAGACCATGGGAAGAAATCAAACAGGCAGCCATTTGTTGAGGCCAGCCAGCTTGACAGAGGTTGTGCTTCTCAGCCTCCATCTCTCCCCCTCTCACCCCTTACGCCTTTCCAGCCGTCTTTAAAGCTATAGAATCAGTCCCAAATTGAAGATTGTAGATTATCTTTGAAACCTGCCCTGCAGCTGAAGCACGTTACATGCAATAAAACTTTATACCATAGGGATAAGACCATTCATGGCTGAAATCATAAAAATGATGTCCAGCATTAATGCCCATGTGAATGTCTGGAACTGCAGGTAAGGCATGGATTACCAGGAGCTGGATGGCGCAATGGTTCCCATAAGAGATGCAGCAGGCCTGGACTTAAAATCCTTTTCAAATGGCTTTAAGTGGGAAGATCCTTATGAGCTTAAAGGAACAGTTCAACATTTTGAAAAATTTGCTTATTTAATTTTTCTTGCTGAGAGTTAAATAAGAAGATTTGTAAATATAAAGTAACAACCTGCCATAAAACCAAATGTGTCATTTTTACACTTTGGTTTTTGTATGGATAAAACAACAAACTTGACAAGCCTACCACATTATTTAAGTTGCATTCATGGGAGCATTTTGGCTTCCCTTCAAAATATAGTGTGATAGCGTAATAATGACAGAAGACGGTTGGTTAACAAAAACGTTACAGTATGTTGGCACTGTGCCACAAGAAAGCCATATGACAATGACAACACACCAAACATGGCCAAACATTGGAGGCAACATCACCCTGGTGTGTCCATGACAGGACCCGGAGCCAAGATACAACTAACAACAACTGCTCACCATGGCATTTAAGTAGCCCCTTGCTGCAGAATCAGACCAGGCTAAAGCTGATATCAAATCTATTGGGAAGTGTATAGCTGTAGACATTAGGCCAATTCATCATTGTTGAAAACAAAGGGTTTAAAAATATGGTAAAAGTGAATCCCCTCACACAACACATTATGCAAGGCATCATCTATTGCCCTCACCACAGGATGGACTTCCAGGGCAAGGGAAAGCTAAGTGACAGTGACTGCTCACTACATCACAGCCAAGTGGGAGATGCAAAGTCCAGTGTTACAGACACGCCCCCCCTATATGAGAGGCACACAGGCACAAATCAGGCGCAAATAACATTTTCAATTAAATATTGGATATCTTGAACGTTGCTTTCATTTAATACCATGAGCAAAAATCATTGCGTTAGATATTCCTTAATTTCTGTAAGTTATATTTGTCACACTTTTTTTTTTTTTTTTTTTTTTGGTAATTCGAAAAATGATCCCATTCGTCATATGCTCCAAACACATTTATAATCACCGAATTGGAATTCAGCAAACTTCCAACCAAAATTCAATGCCATTTGGTGAGTTATTTGTTTATGCTGCCACGGTCAATCTAATCTTGTCAAACCGCACACACAGTTTTGATGAAGCAGATTCATTTATTTTTTCAGTGTTACCATAACGTTTATTCATGTATAACTGTTGCATGTGATTGTTCCAGTTTACAGAGAAATACTTTTGTTCTTGTGTTTTGAACAGTGGTTAGCCATGCATGTGTTTGTTATGATGGACCAAAGGCAGGGTTGAAGAGATGAATATATGAAACTACTTTTTCAGGGGCTTTGTTCCTCAGGGTATGTGTGCCTGCAGATGCAGATGCTTGTATGTATCTACTGACAATGTTAATGATAGCATAATGGAAGATGATAGCATTGGTGATTAGGGACAAAGCTTCAGCATCTGAACAGGGATGTTCGAGGTAAGTCTGATAAAGATGTACCTTACAGCATCATTGGGGAACAGAGAGATCAGGGGCCACCTCTGAATAACACTTCATTTCTATTTCCTGTAGATATTGGAGTTTTAGCGGACACTCTCTCACTCTGACAGAGTGACTTCTGATGATTGAGCAGATAAGAGTTAAGTTCCCTGCTCAAGGACACTTTGACAGGAGTCGTTGTTGTTCATGGACAGCATTTATTGTTGGGGTCAATCCGGTGACAGGATCATCTCTTTAACCATCAGGCCAGAGGCAGCTCTGATAGACATGCGGTGTTCTGGAGACGAGAGGTGAGTTTCTGTCAACTCAGCACACTTCCTCTTAGACCTGGACGGGTGCAGCTCTCCAACTGATGCCAAATGTGAAGCGATAACCTCTCCACACTTGTCAAAGTGACTGCTGCTTTAATGCTAACAGGAATAGTACTTTTACTTCGTCGATTTATGAAATCTGGCTGCAATGTTTTCCTCAATGTTTACAAGAACATACAGAACTGAATATTTTACAGTATCTTATGTTTGGCGGCAGTCACAATTTCTATTTAGTCAATGTGTGAAATCAAAAGCATGACAAAACCAATTAATGTGTTGCCGAATTTCATTTGATGTGAAAATCTAATTGAATGCACTCATCAAAATGGTGGACCAGTCTGACTGGCAAACTATTAACACAACCCCATGCCCTCAATATTTCTCGACATGCGATTCTTGGATTTTCGAGCGAGTCATTGAAATGCATGGGCATGGCTCTCCAGGAGGTATTTCATTTGCAGAGGTAAATCATTTCTTTCCTTTAATGTCTGTGGAACAGACTGAGTGGTGCCTTTGATCATTGCCACTGTGAACATGACAAAATCGCTGCTGTAAATGAGCTGAAATGAATTTCTGAAACACCAACTTTTACCCATTAAAATACCCAGAACTTTATCTTGCTTTATTGACTATGGTTATCGTTATTACTAATGACAAAAAAAAATCCTTCAGTCCATTGCGTAACCTTAAAGGAGTAAAATGATTTAGACTTCAGGAACATCATAGTAGTTTTGAATTTCTATTGTAAAAAACTTAGGAAAATTACTTATGTATAAATCAAAAAAAAAAATATTCCGCATGGCATGGACACATATACTTGCTTTGTAAAGGTATGGAAAGATCAATAAATCATCTCATCAAAGATTATATTTATCCTTTGTGTTTTTTTCCTCCGTTTTCCACTGAAAAAAGCAGACAACAGCCAAATTATGAGGTAGGGAGAAACTATCTCTGTCAAGCAGATACAATTAGTATCAATAAGATATGGGCTATCTACCTGCAACAATGGAGCTGCCATTACACCTAATGCTGTCTGCCTGTCATTGGCCTGGCAGAGACAAGCAGGAGGGAGTGGAACACTGTGATCTGGTGAATAACAGATAAAAGCCTGGGCAATCATGGCAGGCCCACAACATTAAAACCTTTTATAGATTTCTGCATGCTGCCATTTTCTGATGAGAGGGACATTTTCAATGGGTCATGATTGCTACTGTCAGAGGATCATGGCTTGCTGGTAGATGGAGGGTTTGAGGGCTACTGCAGATGGAGGGAAAAGAAAAAAAAGACCCCAGTTTTGATCATCACCTTATTTCTGCTTGATATTCATTGTCTCCCTCTATG
The DNA here is from genome assembly GCF_002814215.2 of Seriola lalandi dorsalis. NCBI lineage: Eukaryota > Metazoa > Chordata > Actinopteri > Carangiformes > Carangidae > Seriola > Seriola lalandi. The sequence continues at coordinate 238,472 of NW_019525358.1, forward strand.
TCTCCGTTTTGTGTGTCTGTGTGTGTGTGTGTGAGTGACTAGTGTGGGATAAAAGGGGTGAGGCATCCAAACCTATTAACACTAAAAGTGTGGGTCAAAAACACGAAATTATTTCAGAGAAGCCATACCAGAATGTTGATTTGAATCATGACGTAGTGTCTTTAGAAAATAAGCATATTATGGAGAGAATAAAAAGATGACCCGGGGTTACTTATATCTTATTTCTGCAGCAGCACATCGATGTGACATCATAGACTGTAGGTCAGAAAAGTATATGTAAACTTTTGTTTGTCTGTGGAAAACTGAGTGAATATTTATTAATTCTTGCTAAATATATAATAAAATCATGTAATTTATAGTATAATATATTTGTAATGTGTGGCTGATTATACATACTTTCTGCTGTGTGAGATTCTATGTACAGCTATACAGTCTAATGCAATCCAATGCAATAGACAAAAAATTGTACCACTGTTAAGTTCAATTTTTCTTTTTGTTTTTGTTGTGAGTTGTATCAAAGAGGTGTCGTTTCAATTCTACAGTGAGTTTTGTGGTGCTGTTGCACTGAGTTGCTTAAGACTGATGTTCTTTTTTAACTTCACCTCCACCACATCCATCAGTGTAATATACAGTATGATTAATTAGTTAGTATTTGGATAAATAATTGACATACAGCATAAAAGAAAATACTAACATCATCTATGTCAGGTTTGCCATGTACACTCCAGTGGGTCTGACATTCGCTTTAAAGGCATGCTTTGCAAGATCAAAGGTCCTGCTCTCAGCTCCACTTGGCATTCACAGTCACACTGTGTGAGCAGCACAGACAGCTAAGACACCACACTGGCAACATGAACTAGACTTCTATCTTTAGTCCTGTCTCCATCCATTATCCAAGGGAAAAAAAATTGCTCTATCCTGTTTGAGACCACAGAGTATGCATACGCTGTGCATATTACCACTGTGCATAGTTCAGTATTATTGCAGACAAACGCTGAATCTCGATTAAGTTGGATGTGGATTTTTGTGATAGAAAAACTGAGTGTGGAGCTCTGACAGTCCCGACAACAAGCAGAATATGAAATTAAGTTCTGTCTTTAATCAAATACATGCCAGCTTTCATTTCAACATGCAATATCCATTTTGGAAGAAAATTATACCTGAGCTTCATTTAATTTAATATTTCAAAAGGAGTAATGATTACATCCTTAAAATCGTAATTACTTTAAAATCAAAGCTTTCTTAAATGAATGATTATTTCAATTTCTATTTCTAATGCTCTCTTTTGTCATGTCCAAAACTAATTTGTCAGAGTTAGTGTCATGTTTACTTATGTAGTATTTATCTCATTTGGAATCTTCACATGATGACATGTGTGGCCAAGCAATTCATCAAATGCCACAAATTAAATTGCTTACTTCTTTCCTCAAAACAAAGTTCTATGCTGTATTTAGTTATTCCAATTCAGTTGTTTTTCAGTGAAAAAAGCCAAGCTGTCGAGAAATAGAGGGTATATTCAAATATGTGCCAGTCCCCTGAAATTCCTCCACCATTCTTTAATTTTCTGAGTGTCATTCAATGTTTCATGACAGACACAGAAAACAGCCACTTCCACATCATGTGGCTGACCACTTCTCCATTATCCCCTTAAGCCTCGGGTCCACCAGTTACTGTTTACATGAACTGGAAACTGTAAAAGCTGAAGATCGCATGCATGAGAAGGCCACATTATAGAAAAAAAAACATAATCACTCCTCTTCTCGCTGTCTTTCTCCCTCTCTTCCAGCAGTTATTTCCTCACTACTTTCTTTCATCCTCACTCAACATCCCAACTAGCTTCACTTAGCATTATGCCAAAACCATCGAGTACAGCCCTGTAATTCCATATGATTTCCCAGTATGCATAACCCCCTTTTCCCAGGCAACATTCCAGAGAAGCATCCCAAGAGTGCTATAAGGAAAAGAGTCTGTAATCCAACACAGGTTCATGAAATCCTCTGATCTGACACTTCATAATCACAAGGGGGTCTCATTATCTCTGCAGAGAGGTGGCACAATAGCTGTCCATCCCCCGACAACTTTCCTCCCTGATGCCAAGTCGGCCCTTATCAAAGCCCACGAGGGCTAGAGAAGCTGAGGGTGCTCACCCTCAGATTCACGGGAAAGGTGCAAAGGTCAGGGGATCCCACAGGCCAAGTTCCTCTTATCACACTCTGCCTAGAGAGGGAAAACTACACCGAAAAGCAGTTCAGCCTGGCACGATGGGTAATTAGTTTGTGAGAATCCTTATTGACACAGTATGTTTTCCATTTAAGTTTTCTAAACTGAAATCCTATAAACACAAAGCTATATAGCTTTATAATGCCCTTTATTTTCTGTTGTATTTCATTTGTTTTATTTTTTAGATGGATAGCTCAATACCAATTAGTTTAAAAAATGTAAAAAAAAAGATAGGCTACCATACACAATTGATATGTATTTATTAAGAATGGAGGAATTTTAGATTTGCAAAAACTCAAACACTGTATCATGCAACCCTCCTCACAAGCAGATGAATACTGTTAGTTTTTGTTTCTTTGTTTGCTTTCTGCCCCAATAAAAGTTTAAAACCTGGGACAAGAGTAAATACGACAGTCATGAAAGCCCTTTCCGTAATCCTCTTTGCTCACACTAGGGACTCTATTGGAGCAGTGTCTTGCAACATCTGGCTACAGCTTAACCTTCCCCTTCAGCACCCATGAGCCCAGGGGCACAGAGCACACCATACACACACGCACATACACATGCCTCCAGGGTGTGATGCATGCTGACTACAAAGTGATTTTACACTGTGACCGTGTGCCGTGCCATGTGGTGTGTGTTGATGGTACTCTGTCTGTGTAGTGATGCCAGTAGTCACACACCAGGCCGTCAAAGGCAGTGCTGTGTGCCGCCTGATAGTCCAGCAACCTCACATCCCCAGCGTTCCTCCTGTTCACTCCAGTCCAGGAAGCAGAACACAGCCACTGCTGCACCAGTGCCCACTGGCAGCGACTCCTGAGGGGATCACATAGCCAGGAGTTCAGGGGTGAAAAAATGGCTAATGCTTCAGCTGAACGTCCTGTGTCAAGATTTTTCTTTCAACACTGTGCCACTGTGACCACTGGAAATGCTTTGAACAGGTAGCCTTGATATTTATTTTATATTCCCTTTTCATGTTGGCTTGATGGCTGTTTCAGGGTGTCATACCATCCAGACGGACATATGAGCTTCATATTTTTGCTTGCTTGTTTTTTCTGTTTCAGAGTTTCATGCTTCACCTTTTCATCCAGGTTGCGGCATCACCATCAAAAAAGCTTTCCAGCACCAGAACGTTTTCAGTAACAGGTGTGCAGGAGGAATCTTATACTGAAAATGGAAAAGGTCTCCCTCATGTAAAAATGCCTTGGGGTAAGAAAAAAAAATACCTGCATTCCTTCTATTCATTGACCTTCTATTCAGTTTCAGAAGCAGCAAAAATTGAAGACAATAACTAAAAGAAAAGGGTTACTTTTGAACAAAATGTACCAGAATACCAATCCATATTCCACCTAGGCCGTTGTTGCTTTTTGTGTAATGTTTTAAATAGCCATAATTTCAGTCCACAGTCCAGAGCAGCAGACGAGGGTGAAGAATTATATAATTGGTTGTTTTATGCAGCTCGCCCTCTGCTCCTTCGCACTGCTGGCACATGTATTTCATCCAGTGGTGCTTTTAAATAATCAATACACCCCATGGTCTGATGCATTTAATACACCTTGAAAAGTAAATGACACATAGGGCTTGTTTTGAGAGGTTGAACATACTGGGGAACAGAGGAGAAGATACATTAGCTCACCTTGAAATGGCCACAGAGACGTTGGATCAGACACACAAGGAATGGGGGCAAATTGGAAAACATTACATTTAGATAATTATGTGCTGTAAGGAGCCAAATATTTCTGAGATGCTAAAAAAAACACAATAGAATTATCATCAAGTGGAGCGTAGCTACCATCACACTGTACTGAGGAGATCTGTGTTATTTTCATAGTCATTGGGATTCAGAGTGCACATTGAAGCTATAACCAGGTGGGCCTCTGCCTAAGGCTGTTGCTAACATATCTTGTGAAGTAATCATTGGGTATCAGCAGGATATTTTGCTCCCTTTGACCCCCAACACCTCACATACAATGCAGGCAGCTGATTTATGTCATGTGCGAGAGAAATTATTTCGAAAGGCCTTCCAGACTTTTTGCACAAAGGGCTTAAGTTACTTTATAAATTGGGCAGTGGAATTTAAATCATGCCAATGGTTGAATAAAATGGATCAAACTGTAAACCTTGTTCTGGCTGTCTGTGAATGTGAGACGACTATGTTTTTGTCACTTTCAAATCCACATTTTCTGCACCAACGGCAACAAAAACATAATCTCAAACTACTTTCGTAATTTAAAAAAACTAGGATTTTTTTCTTTTTCTTAGCTTTTTCGACTCAATGAGAATATTGTGAATACATAAGACCGTGATTAAGAGTCAAGTTGAACTTGGCACCTTGCACTGTCACATCTTTTATTTGCTATAAAACAGGGACAAAGCCTATGTTATATCAATGGTATATTTGCAATTTCCTTTAAAAGTCAGAGCCTGTAGAGGTTTTCCCAAGGGGCAATTGTTTCAATACTTCATACTGACTGGTGGGAGTAGAATAATGTGTCCTACACTGAGTAATGTTGAACCAAAACTACAAGCAAACACTTCTGCACCCAGTCATTTTTCATAGTGTGGCTTAAAAAGGTTTCATCTGCTCCTGGACAGCCTGATGTCGGCTGGAGTTTAATCGTCCCAAAGCGGGCACAGCAGGACAGAACCAACAGAGACAAATGTCTCAGTTTAGTATGATCACTGGCAGATCTGGAGCATTTTCTATTTGTATGAGCCTTATGGAGCCTCATCTGCCTCCTCTTGCTCTCTCACTCTTGCTCTCCCTGCTTGGCACTGCATTATTTAGTGTACCAACTGAAGATTTATATGTAGTAAACAGCGGATATTAGCCTTTGGCTTGAGAAGACCAGATGGCCGATCAATATCTCTCAAATCACTGATGGTGAATGAAGTTGGGATCTATTATTTAAAAATGAGGCAGCAATTGAGTAAAATATGGTATGCATGAGCACACACCTTGTTACTTTCGTCTCAACCTTACTTTCCGTTACTTCCACCTCTGCTTCGATGACTAACATGATACGGGATCTGTTTTTCTCTCTTTAGCTGCCTCTGTCTCTCTCTGTTTCTGTCTCAGTCTCGCTCCACCATGCCTCTTGGCTACAATTTGCCAATCTACGAAAGATAGACTTTGTCCCTCCATAAGACGTAAGAACCCCTGAATACATTGAACATGTGATTCAATCAAATCAAAAAAGCAAACTGAGTCTGGCAAAATGCTGAATAACAGCCTGCCAACTGGCTCCAGGAGGGTGGATGGATTGGTGGTGGAGGGTGGGAATGAGTGTGGAGAGGGGGAGCAGTTTGGGGATTCCCTTGCCTCTGTCACAATGCTGCAATGCCATCCATCAAGTCTATTTTTATGGGACTAAAGAGCTAAACCACAAGCCTGCGGGGAGGACATTAAGGGCCTGACAATGCGAGCTGAGGCAATTGATCTATTTAAAACAGCAGTGGCAAAGCAGTGGTGCAGTGCAAGATTTGTGGCGTTTTCATTTACTTCTGCGTTTTTCACCTCTTGATTAAATCTGGATGGCCTGTGGGTAAACATTGTTAGTAGATCCTATTTACTTCCTCAAAAGACCAAAATGTGAAAGAGTACAAGGAAAACTGTCACTAATGGCTGCCAAAACCTTGTTTGTCCGTCTTTTTCTGCTTTTATAGGCCTTATTAGGGTAAGGTTACTCTCCCAAAGGATGTGAATGCTAACCACATTCATTCACCATTTACTTTTACTGTTACGCCCATGGTTGTTATCTGGGGCATTAATTCAGTAGTATATTATCACTAAGTTTGTATTTTGTTTAACTATTGTCCTGTTTTTTTTTTGGGGGGGGGGGGTTTATCTTTCAATGTTTATTAATGCTTATTCATGTCTCTGTGTGTTTTACTGCCCCGCTTTAAAAAGGTAGGTAGTTAACCTCAGGGGGTTTGTCCTTGAAATTGTGCAAATAGATAAGCAGATGTTTATGAGATATTTTATGTTGCCAGAGCAGTCCGGCTCTTTTTCCATTCAAATACAAATTACTTATGAATGCTCTATAACAATCATAGCTGTGTATTGCTGATGAAAGGTTGAGTGGATCATTGTGGGTACAAGGACATAAAGCTGATCTTGAATATACACACAGCACATAATGAGTGTTCTGAATAAACAGCGTTCATATTTTTAGTGAATGTTCAACATAACAAATCAGTTTATAAATGATGAATATGAATGTGAGCGGCATTTACTCCAGCTAGAGTGAACGCCACTCACATTTTACGACAGTTTTACGGCACGCCGCATAATGTCTCCATAGACATGGCCCAGCTCGACTGGTGCTAGCAGTACACACGGTACAGACGCATCTATTACTAACTACTACTACATACTACTAATGTCTGTCATTCTTCAATGGTATACAATAATTCATTCAGTTGGAAGTGGCAATAATTTGTGGCTGGTGATGGATGGGTAGAAGGAGGTTCTTTTGAAAAAGAATATCAGCCTTTTTTCATTAAAAAAAAAAAAAGAACAAACGATCGTGAACTACTTCATGTTTGGAACTGTGAACTTATTCAAAAATAATTTTAAAAAAAGAACTAAAAAATCGATACCATACTAATCGATACTAAAAATTTGTATTGGATTAGATACTCATTTGCAACAGTATCGATACCAACAGTGCCGTCTTCGCCTCCTCCAGTTGACACACAACTTCATACAGCACCACTGCAGACAGGCAGGCACACAGCCCCTTCCCACAGTAGCAGCTGAATACATAAACGCTAGTTGACGTTCACAACATTGAGCCAGAGTAAAACTAAATTAACATGGCAAGCACTGCTGCTGAAGGGCCTTCACAACCTTTTTTAGTTGAAACTGAAAAAAGCAAAAGTGCCGTTTGGAATTATTTTGCATTATTATTTTACCTTGCCAGCACCACACTTTAACGTTAGCCGTTTAACTATTAACAATTAGCCGATAGCCATATTAGCAGTTTGTTAAGTTATCATTAAGCTAGAGGCTAGCAGCTATGGCTAATAATAAAACAACTAATGTTAATGTGGGAGCTAGGCAGCAAACGTTATCAGTCCTGCCCTACATTAATATAAAGTGTTCATTTAACAGGATAACATAATTATTTGTGTCTGAAAAGTGTAATATATATTGAACCTGAGAAAAGTCGACCAACAACTAGACAGAAACAGTGGCAGCCTACCCTACCAACTCTATTTGATCAGCAACGAAAATATGGTGCCAAGTCACCAGAAGCACAGAAAATAAACAGTGCTGTAGCTGAATACATTTGCATGTCATAGATATATATATTTTTGCACTACATAAAAATAGTGTTGTCATTGATGTTATGTGGTATCGAAAATGGTATCAAGTATTTCCCTGGGTTTCGGTATCAAATTTTAAATTCTAGTATCCTGACAACCCTAACTGGCACAGCACTGATGAGCGGTTTTAGCTACTACAGCATGTAGAGCACCAAATACTATGTTATTGTGCATCACATTATTTTTTGCAGTGAGGCTATTGAACAATAGATATTAACACATTCATCATAAGCAAAAAGCATTTCCAAGACAGTAGTGGTGCAGTAACATGAGCAGCATGGATACCATTTTGTCATGTGTTCTCGTCATGTGTCCACAGCATCCTTTCATTATTTCAATACAACAGTGTCAGAATGTCAGCACAGCATAAGGCACCTCTAAAAAAAAGTCTAGCAAAAGTTCACGTGCACCAAATGAAAAATAAAAAATGAAATGGGAGCAGCAGGCCAACACTGTGTAATAAAGAGAGCTATAAACTGGTACCTGCAAACAGTCTTCCTGATTCAAAAACACAGTCCTGCAGTGCTCAGTAAATCCATTCAGTTCAAGAATTCAGCTGTTTCATCAAAGAATGATGAAAATGTGAATATCTTAATGTGTTCTGACCGGCAATATGGCCAAAAATATTATCACTTTTTTTCATTTTTTTTTTTCATATTAATTGATACTGGTAATTAACAATATACACCTGATAGCATTGATGCAGCCTGTTTGGTACACCTCAAGGATACACAGTGAGTCATCATGAGTACCGCTGAATGTAAACATGGTTTATTTACAAGAAAACTCCACAGGGTACCTATAATTTGAATGGCATATAAGTGACATATTCAGTTGAGGAATGAATCCTGTGTAAATCACAAGGTTGTTTATTTATTTTTTAATCAATAATTTCAAACTCTCCTAAACCAACGTGTTATAACATTCATGTTAATTAGGCTCATGTTCTGCTGTGCGGCTCATGTAAGGCTCTGTCGTGTAGCTAGACGTGTCAGCAGTGGTGGCAAATTGTGTAAAGCTGCTTTTCCACTTTTTCTTTGTATTCTGCATAAAGCTGAGGCAGCACTGTTTTGAAGACTGTTTCCATGCTGGGACTTTATAGCCAGAGTCAACTACTTTCATTAGTTTTTCAAACCTGTTTTTTTCAGCATTTTAACTGACATCATACCTTTTTCTATGAAATTTGAAACTGCAAACTCTATCTCCTTGCTTCTTTTTGAACTCTTGTAATATTGGGTAATGACTGAGAAGGCAGATATGAGCAGCTGCTGTAGGGGTCGGAATTAACGTTACCACAAGAGCTTTGTTTGTGGGCTGCTAGTGGTTGCAGTTCGGTACAACACACTTTGGCTTTCTGTATACTGGAACGGTAACGTTACCATTTCAAATAGTGAAACCCAGAAGGCACCAGGCATCAATATAACATCAGAAAGACGTTGGACACTAACGTCGGACAGACATTAAATTTAATCAATATTGGGTTGACGTCAAAACCCAACGTTGGCTAACTGACACTGACATTTCACAGGCGTTGGGTTTTGAATGTTGCTATTTTATATGTCAAGATGGCGATGGCATGAGACATTTGGTGGATGTTTTGTTGTTAAGTAACCAAAACCTAACTTAAACCAACAAAATATTAATCGTTGTCCTGACCTTGAATTTTGGTACCCACCATCACAACCGACATTCAACCAAATATCAACATCTAACAATGTTGCAGGCCAAGTGCATGCACGCTTAGAAAGATTTGTTGCATGTCCCATTTTCATTGGCATTGGTCACCTGCATATTTTGCAGTTCTATTGCCACTGTCATTATTGCACTACTGCCACTCATGGCAGGAATATTGCAATACTACAGAACACACGAGGGATATACAGTATGTATGTGAAAGACAGTAAAGTACCATTTATCAATCGAAAGTCATGGGTCAGTGGGTCATCATCAGTCAATATCCCCTCAGGGTCCTGAGTCCAGCTGAGTCATTGGGAAGGTATGTTTTTCTTTCTTTTTATTTATTTTTGGTGTCTTTTCTTTTCTTTTCTTTAATAAATTGATTTCTTCATGATCAGCTTCATTAATGTTTTTCTGCTGACATTCTATGTTATGTCCTTAAAAAGTAATCGTTGATGCTAACACAGTTGTTAGTAAAGCCTATTGCTTTGGGAAAAGCAGCCAGAGGATACCGACTGCCTCTTGGGTCCGACCGTTGTCCAGATCCAGGTCTCAAATCTGGATAAGATGCCATGTGGATCATACTAAGCAAAATTACTGTTGAATAATCCAGTTTACTTGCAGGTTAAATAAGACAGAGCAACAAATAAGATGATATAAGTGGCTGATGTCACAGAAACAGGGCGCACTGTTTTTTGGTTCTCACAAAAAGCCTTCCAGGCAGAGCTTTATCAACAGAAAACGTCTGAGTGAAAATCAGAGGGGAGAGTTTGCCTTGAAAATCAGAAACTACCTACTCTAAATGTACCATTTATGTATGTATACAAATGTTCTTTTATTTTTATTTTTATTTTTTCATTTTACTTTCTCCCCTTACTGTCCGTTTCAATTCAGATAGGAACTAGGATTATGCTGCCCAATACTGTCCCACTTACTGAAGTTCAACAGAAATTCAGAATCACTCTTGACCTTCCAGCAGAAAACAAGAGGAGCTATTACAAAAAGGAACTATCTGCTGAACTATCCTCCAGAGAACAGACACAGTGACGTGTGTTAGAGTTTTTGTCTTTGTTCCCAAGGGGACATGAACCCCATACCATATCTCAAGGTTTATTCATGAAATGTGAGCTGAACAAAGCTGTGTGTAAAATATTAGTGGATAAAATAGATGGGTTAATTTGGATGTTCATTAAGTTAAATTTAAAGGCCCCATATTTTACACTTTTGCAATGTTTTATTTGAAGATTTCATATCCATAAGAATATATTTGTGGTACCAGCTCTAGCAACAGCAGGTTGGTTAGCTAATCAGCTGAATTTAACCAAATCATGAAATTATAGCTATGATCCTTAAGATTTGCGTTCTGGTTGATTGGCGACACTTGTGGTTACTACTAGAAAAACACCTTCATAATACAAGTCTCAAGGGTTTTGTTGGTGCCCATGTTGGTCCCTGGAGGTAGTAAACAGTTTTGACCAGCAATACTGTCATTACATTATGTTGCCCTTATCTTCTGAGTTTCATCAAGTGTGTGCAAGTATTGTTTTCTCTAAATCCCTTGTCCATGCACATGCCACTTGGGTGCAACATGGGAATTGCAGAAAATCAAACAAACTTCTATAGAGATGGTAACTAATGACTGTTAATATATTTAATGGCTATAATTAGTATCAAAAATTTAGTTTGATATGATTATAATCTTAAGTATTAAAGGTTATACAAGCATAGCAACAGTAACTACAGGAGACAGGGCTTAGTGACAGATAAATTTGTCAGCATTCTCATAACTTAAGTTTCAGTCTAGATACAGAAGTGAGAAGCAATGATGTGTGGGGGAAGAGTGAATGACTAGGGTAGTGAATGGTTTATATTACAAGCTTGATCTCACTGTCCCAATCTGCAGTAATGCAAGAGGCCAAAACTTCACCAACTGATGGCACCAACTTGCTAATCTGCTTGAAAAAGTATAGCAGCAAATGACTCCTGGCATGCTCCTGCAGATTTCATGTTCCTTCACTTGGCAGCAATGTGCTTTTTAGTGATAACTTTTAAATGAAACCATTTTCTTTTAACATTTTTGCAGCTCTCTGGACAGAGACATACAGTATATCTACACTGCACTGCATCCACACTGCAATGTTATATACTTTGTTATCAAAGGTGAAAGTGTGAGGCCAAATGCAAACATACAGTATAGATCCATCCTTCCTTCTGGACAAGAGAACAGCTTCAAGAAGACCGGAGTGTCACTTCAAAGATCTCTTCATCTCCTTGAGGTTTCCTCTCTTCCTATCCTGTTTGGCTCTACTGTGTTAAAAGTGTGTTTTTATCTACAGCCCTGTAATCTTCTATCCATCCCTCCATCTCCCCTTCCCACCCCTGGCTCACTCTGGTTAATGAGGGACTTTTTTTGTTGTTCGCTCAGAAGATAACACAAAATGAAAGATTCATCAAAGCAGGGATGTGTTTCTTAGGTATAACCTTTGCGCACAGGAGACGGATTTGAATTGGCTGGAAGTTTACAGGTGGGAATAATGAGAATTCTCAACTTTGTACTGTTGCCATATAATTAAATCGTTATATATTAGTGGCTTCTATTTCTGGAGTAGGGTTTTTAAATGACGAATAACAAATCACTCACCAATCTGATGGCTAATACCTGGTGTTTTATCTGGTAGTTTATGCAAGTTCTTCAAAGGTAATTGAACATTTTTCCCAACCCTGATGATTGCCATTAGTAAAACCATTAAGATTTTTTATTTGAAAAGAGTTGACTAGGCGAGCAGACAGTGAATTCTGCCTCACTACATTTCATATTCACAAAGGAGGTGTTAAAAGACTCAAATACGTGGCCCTGAGCTGACACTGACATTAATCTCAGACACAAATGTGGCCAGATGTAGGAGAAAAAGACTTATTACTATGCCATACTTTACACCTCACAGCTCTTAAGCTGGTACTACCACTCAAGCAGTGAAATTTTAAGAACTTAGCCCATGGCAATGGCTTATCAAGAAAGGAGACTCTCTGGTTAGAGAGTTCCTCTTATAAAATATAATCAAATAAAATAAACATACAGTAGTCTATATATTGGAAAGTGAAATGTGGGATATTTTATTATTAATAATAAAAATAAAATCCATCACCAGTTGATAAGAAACACACAATCCTAAAAACAAAAAAGATTTACTGGCATGATATACAGACAAATGTAAATGTTACATTTATGTATGTTTTGTTGTTGTACTTTGGGGGTTACAAAGCAACATAGCAGGGAACACCTAGTCTTAGTCCTTTAGAGAAATATAAAATCCATTTTCCTTAAACAATTTCCCTCATTCATAGTATAACAGCATCTGGGTGATTGCCTTTTTTTCCATTGATAACTACATCTCTGTAGGGACTTTAACTTACACTTTCCAACATCTCAACTGTACACTGAAAAGCACTTTCTAAACCAAGTTGGTCATTCTACTCATTGTCAAGCAGGCAATCTAACTGAGTGTTATGGCATTGTTAACGCCTATAAATGTACTTGTGAGATTATGAAGATGCTATTGTAAAGAAGTAAAAAATGAATATCTTCTCTCACAGAGGCTTTATAAAGTCTCCAGAGACTGACTTAGTATTGTTGTCTATCTTTATACAACGACTTATACTTATAAGGTGTGTCTCCTTTATTACAATCCTGTGGCTTTTATGTTGCATTACCGTAGGTATATTCTGGCCATTGGCAATTGCTGAAATAGATTATTGGAATATTTGTTATCTGTTGCCAAGATTAGGATCCACCATGGGTCTGCCTTTCACTGTTCCCCAGGCTGTCATTGAGAAGCATAAAACTCTCCATAATTTACATTTTAACACTTCCTGAAAGACACAGACCCATTAAGAGGCCCTCAGGAGGAGTTGCCTATGGTTTATACTTTTATGAATCTTCCAGAAGGGTTTTTACAGGCTCTGCTTGGCTGCATGTGCCAGATAGCGCCCACAGCTATAGTGCAGCATACAAAAAAAGGAATGGTAATTAACGGAATAAACAACATTTTACTAAGGGATGCAGTGATAATAACATTATCTCTTAGGGTGCAGACTATTTTTTAGAAAATACTGTGAAAGGGCAAGCAGGGAAATTTGGGGTCACAATTAGTGTTAATGCATGGCATTTCTAATGTTTTATTTGGTGATTGATTTTTCATGTTTGTTGGCATCATATATTTGCCACATTAATGGTCAATTACCATAACAAAATATGGCATGGGTATTTCAACATTACTACACTATGTTATATTTTTGACTTTAAATTATATTGAAGCAATCAGTCAATTAATGAAATAGTCAATAAATTAGAAATCTGATTATATGATTAATCATTTAATTCACTTATCCAGCAAAAACATGCTTGTCTAACATGATAGTAAACTCAACATTGAGGGTTTCGGACTGTTGGTTAGACAAAACCAGCCATTTGAAGAAATTACCTTGAGCTCTAGAAAATTGTGGTGGGCATTTTTCATTTTATAGCAAAATAATTAACTGATTCATCGAAACAAATTGATGCATGAATTTAAAAACGGGCAATATGGCGAATTAAGGGTGTAAGAAAATATTGATAAATTAAAATATCGCGATATTTCATGATGTGATACTATATCAATATTTTGAAGTGCTTAATCAATATTTTATCAATAGTTTACATGGTGACGGTGGTTTTGTGTGGTATTTAAGCCTCCGACCAATAGTTATAGATATCTATCATATCGCCAGATTCTTGCCAATACACAGCCCTAGGGCCAACAAAAGTTTGACATTTTATAATTTTTTAGGACTTACAGCTGAGCAAGAATAGTAAAAGACCTGAACCACTCACAAAGCTGTCATCATTATGCATGTTAAAAATATATATCCCATACATGGCCTGCTTCAACTAAACAGAGCGCTGTCCTCCACTTTAACAGTCAGTTTGCTCCTGCTGTTTGTGTTTCTTAATTGCTCTGGACATCAGCCTGATATCTGCGGACAGTTGGTGTAGCTGTGCTGGGCATGTAGGGACAGACTGAACTAAGTAGGATCACCACACTGCTCAGTCAACTGCGATGGCTGTGATACCTCATTACCAAACACAAACCAAGAGCACAGGACACTGTGCAGAATTGTTTTTCAGTCTCTGCCACTCACAAACACTGCCATTAAATTCACAACAAGATAGCCAAAGGCAGCTGGAGTCACAACAGTGCCATAAACTGCAGCAGGTCTCAGTTTATGAGAACGTCGTGATTGACAACAGTTAATGTAGCCAGCTATCATCTATATAGCATCTGACTAAAAGTAACCCTTTTTGTAGAAATAGTAATAATTGATTTTCACAATATAGACATTTTATACATGCAATACTGCGAATTAAAATTAGTGGAACTAATTTGTTTTATCGCCCAGCCCTACATGAATCGATGATATTGTAAACTTTTTTATATAGCCACAGTTTACAATAAACCTCTTTGTGGGTTTGAAAGTGGAACACAACAGGCTTTTGTATATTACAAATTCATGGGGGAGATTATGCATGGTTACTGATACAGCTGGGAGAAAATGTATATAATACAATCCTAACACACACCAGAGTCCAGAACCATCCTCCACATGTTTTTGTAACCACCAAATCTCTGATGCATCAAATCATGGGGCTCTAAGTGATTTCTTAGAAACGTGTGAACTCACGGACAGGAAACATCAAGAATGACAACATGAAGCCCTCCACCCTCTGACACCATTTCTCACCTCATTATGCAGTGTTACAACTCAGTGCAAAGTCCAAAGTCATTACTCAGCTCAGATCATCCAGGAAGGAGGGAAGTACAGACAACTGTTGCAACATAAGCCCTTACTGTTAGACATCCCATCCACCTTGCTTCAACCTCTGATTAAACAGCATCTGTCAAACATGCTTTTTTCTTCACTGTCTTTTGTTCTATGAGGTTTTCAAAGAATGTGGCTTTTACTCAGCAAACCAGGAGGTTTGAAAAGAGTCTTTCTTGGAAAATAACACCAGGGAATGGGTTTTAAAAAACACAGATGTTCAGATGAATGGACAAACTAAGTAATGCAATTCTCTTTGTCTCTTTGAAAGAAAACTATTATACTCCCAGAGGGTAAACTGCCTCTCACATAGTCCTTTGTTGCTCATTGTTTGGTAACTCTACAAGCAATGATGGACTGGCAACCAGATCTAGGATATACACCATATACTCTACTGTAGCCAATATAGTACAAAATAAACAAATCAATATCCAGACCTCTGAATTGATTCGTTATATCAAAGTTATCATCATTACAAGTTATACATCCAAGTCATAATTACAGGTGGTAGATTTTTCTGATATATGAAACCTGGCTCTTAATACGTGAATGCCTGAAAATCAAACACTATATATGGATATGGAAACCTCACATCACCCACAGTCTGTTGTTCACTGTAATTAAACCCAAATTTAATGGATATGGTGCCATATTGTCAATATGCACAGTAATTTAATCCTCATATGACCAGCTGCGTAATCATACAACCATCTTGATGACGCTCAAAAATCGTTTACATGGGATGCTTTCCCATCTCTACCATTCATCCCATATGACATAAACGCAACATATGCTCACTGACGTTCCTGGCGATTGGAGAAATGTTTGACCAGTCAGAGCTTTGCAGGTGGGATTAAGATTATCGACATCATCTTCCTCTATCTTGCGAGCTATCATGAAAAACAGCAACAGAAAAATAGTCACAAAAAACACAACAAGCAAGGATGAAATTGCCACAGCAGTAGGTTGTAGACTTACAGGTTTAAGTCAAGTTGTGGAAATAAAATCTCTTAACCTTCTATAGCTCCTTCATATCCTATAGCATACAATAAGCTCTTACCTCAACTGAAAATGACATTGGAGAGCCAAACTATATGAGCAACAACAGCATGGTGGAACAATGGACAACAATGGTCTTATCTATTCACCTGCTGGGACATTGGCGTGATACATATGTTGACATTGGCTGGTTGGCACACAGTTCACATTAGCCAGATTCTGGAATGTCCGCTTCAATCACTTTGACCAGTGATGGGTGTGCCTGCACAGATCTGGCTGCTCCTGCTGCCCCACATAGGCAGATGCTGACACAGATGAACAAATCATATGGTTGTAATGGTGTAACTCCTCAGTAGGCGTTTGTACTTGTACAAATGTCAAAAAATACTAAAGTGGTATCTCACTAAAACAACAGCGATGATGTATCTTTGTTTAGATATTATATAAAGTACTTTTTTGGCCACATTTCTCTAATGACGCAAATGTAGACAATTCTCCTATGTGACTCTATAGGCATTGGTAGTTAAAAGCAAAATGTTTACAGTTTCCCCACAGTGTAGCATGTAAAAAAAAAAATTAATACTATAAAAAATACTATTTATGTTAAATAACAATAAATGCTCAAGACTAGTTCATGACAAAGCTATGCTGGTAAGCTGTTAAAGGTAGAAAAAATTTTTTAGTCCTTTTTCACTTTACAAAAAGTTTCTCTGAGAGCTACTTAACCTTCATTTCCCAAAAGGATCTTAATGCTACGATCATCCCTACTGAAAGAATATGGACTTGGTTAATCTTAGCCCTTAGATGCTTTTGGGAACGGGGCCCAGCACACTGAGTATCCCCTTCAAAGAGAAACATGAAATATCATAATAGAATGCACTAATGGAAACTGTAGATGTGTACATGCTAGGGTTGTCACGATACCAAATTTCTGTTTCGATACCGATACCAATATGTATTTCGATACTTTTCGATACTTTTTATAAAAAATATTTCATTATATTATGTATTGCCTTAATGGGTTATTTAAATATTTAAAGAATGTAATTACATTTTTAAAAATATATTTTTTAATGTATTTATTAACCATGGACATGTTTTAGCTCTCGGTATGCAGGCTACTGTAAGTTTACTACTGGGCTGGGAGGGACTTTGTACTTCTTTCATTGACATTACAGTGCAGTGAACTGGTGAACAACATTATCACCTGTCGTTCTTGACTGAAGTTTCGGAACAAGTCCGCATGGTTGTCCCTTAAATGTTTCGACAGGTTTGAAGTGTTGGCTCCTTTTTCGAGACACGCTTTGTAGCACCGCTTGCACTGCGGAGCCTCTGGGTACAGTGGCTCGCCTTTATCGTTCGGTTTGAACCCGAAATATTTCCACACCGTACTTCGGGCCCCCATTTTGTCCACAAGTATGGGCTTTTCTGCAGCTGCCATCTCTATCTACTGTATTTTCTTCAACCCGCTCCGTCTGTCTAAGATGCGACTTGTCGTTTCTCTGTCCTCCTCAGTCTAAGTGCGCGTGGGAGGCAGCTTACATCCGCTCGGGCAACTATGTCACACTCGCTGGCCTCGCTGTGCTTAAAGAGACAGGCTCCAATTTACAAATTCATTTGCATTCAATAAAATAAAATGAAAGTACCGTTTGTTTTTAAATGCTGGTATAGTACCGTTTTCAAAACTCTAGTATCGCGGTACTATACTGGTACCGGTATACCGTGCAACCCTAGTACATGCCAGTATAAATTAAATAGCATTAATCTCAAATCGTTTTCATGTTTACCAGCTCATTGAACACTTCCAGGTTTTAACTGCTTCTCAAACCCTGAGGTGGAGATTATGAAGTGGCCACAGCTATAAAGTTAGAGCCACTTCTATCATTACAAGAGTCATTCATTGGTTAAATATCCATCCATCAGGGGGAAAAAGCAAGCACACAGCTTACAGCTTTCTTGAGAGCACCATTCAACAAACACATTGCACTTCCTTGGGTCCTGAGCAATACACCCTGCAGTGTGTCTGGTCTGTCGGTCTTAGTTGTTACTGCTGGAGTTGGCTGTTATGCTCCGATAGTGTCCGGGTGACGGAGTAGAAAGTGCAGTCGCAGTTGAGTGTTGCCTTCCTTAAAACAACGGCATGTGTGTTCTGTGCATTGTCCCTTTTTCTTCAAATGACATGTATATACATGTAGAAAAGCGATGTTTGACACTTTCTTGAGAACCACTCATCCAAAAAACTGAAATTTACACCATTTACAGTTAGATGTGTTCAGAGTTTAGCCTCCCTCTGAATGTCATGGCTGATGGAAACTAAGACAAAGGTGAGTTTGGAGCAAGGCTATCCCCGACCAAAGATTTTCCTAGTCAACTTATAGTCGTATAGCCATCAGTCAACTAGTCAATGCATGGTTGTGATATTGATTTAATTATTTAAATCCACATTTTTGGGGCTATCTGAAAATGGTTTAAGCCAAAGGCTAAAGAAGCTCAAGAAAGACTGCTATAACTAACATTGTTAACACTTTGCTACATTACAGGGCAATACAAAACCATAATTATGAGCCTTTAAAACATAAATTTTACAGCCACTTGTGCAAAGCCAGACACCAGCAAAAGCGGTAATGATTCTGTATGTGTCAGAACAACCAGCAAGGAGACCATTACAGTGAGCGGCCATGCCAAGTGACTAACTTAAGGGTAATTACAATTACAAATGGCAAGCATTGTTTATCAAGGAATGATCGGTGAATGTTGGTGTATGAGTTTGTATGTCCCCTTGTCACCTTCTTCTTATCATCACCACTGCCCTGCCACTTTGTCTCTAGGTCCCATTTATTATATATATTACTAAATATGCTCAGTTAGGCAAACCCAAGATGCTTGGTTACATTTCTATCTAATAACTGCAGGGACCAACCATGTAAACGATGTTTGTCTGTGACAGACTGGGTGACTGTGTGCTGCTGGTCACTGGAATTTGAATTTGTTTTGCAACCACCCAAAGTATCAAACTTTGGTTGACTAAGACTCTTCTTATCAACTAATATTTGGTAGACTATTATGGGGCATCCCTATCTTTGAGGATGCAGAGCATTTCTTACTAAGAAATGAACTCACCTTTAAATTATGTGCATACTGTAATGGAATTTTCTGTTTCCAAACTGCAGCCTCAAAATACTTTATATTCTTAATTTTCATGTTTTGTAATGTAAATTCAATGCTCCATTACATAGAGCAAGTGGTCAGCAGGGCTTAATAAGCACAGAAATCATATGAAGTGAAACAAACTATACTTAAATTAGTTGACTTCTCCTCAGTTGATCACTTAGGGAAGAGTAAAATAGTGCCTAACATAGTTTATTCCATAATCATAAAAATGCCAAATGATGAAAACACAGTAGGTGTAAAGCAACACTCAGCTTAATGGCTCAATGCTGATGCTATTAATTGTGAAAGTAATATCTTAAAAGCTGCAGAAGTCGCTTATTAAAAATCAATATGTATCACTTCCATCAAATGTCTCATCTGGCATGTTTTGTGGAGCTTTTGCAGTATAACATCAGGAGATACTGTATGAAAGAAGCTACAGGCAAAAGCACTGTGCTTGCAAGAAGCTGGTAGAAGTAGCTTCTTTCTTTAGGTTGAAATTATAATCTAATTATGTTTAATGGATTTCAGGTAGGTATTTGAGTTTTTTCTTTGACACTCGTTGATTAATTGTCTTTTGAGACATTAATTACCTACTATTTTAATCATAATTTTACAACAAAACTCACTGACTGACTGACTCATTTATTTATTCACCCAAGGCTGAATACATGTATGTATTTTGATGCACAGCAGAGGTTTCTTAGTAACAGAAATGCAGACCAAAGAACAATCTCGGTATATTTCAACTACAATATATAAATAAAAATATAATTTCAAGTAATTAAATATCAAAATAACTCAGTTTTCTTCTCTCTCTGGGGCATGAATATAAATGTATCCAATTAAATGTAATAGTGTGGAGTGACCAGCTAGCCCCTCCCCATGATATATCCATTGATTGTAGTTGGTAATAAGCAATAACATGGATTTTAGGATTGGTGTGTCTGGATATCAGATGGAAAAAAATTGTCTATAAGAGCTTGGTTGAGGTCTAATTTATTCATTCCTCCCTGTTCTTCTCTTACTAATCTAACAATGTAGGTTAGGGAAGTGTGGGTGGAAGTGAACTGTCCTCCACAGCTCCATATCCCTCAACAACAGCGTATTCCCCATATTCTCCAGAGATTAATGCTTGCAAAGCCACATGTACTTTGGAGTGATTCACTCAAATCCATAAGCAATCTTTTCAGCTCAATCTCAAAGTTATATACCCCACACATATTTCATTTCACTCACAAATACACCACATTACAGAGGCTATAAACCTTCTAACTGCTGTGTGACTGGGGTCTTAAAAGCAATTAAGAAACTACTTGGAAAAGGTTAGAAATTTTTTTTATTTAAATCTGTCTGTTTGTTGGTAAAGCACAAACCCAAGTCTCAAATGCTGAAATTAAAAGCTTGCGCAACTATACATTTCCCAGGATCTCACCTCCTTTACTTTTTGCTGTGTAACACACTCACACCACTTCCTATATTGGCATTGAAAGCGAAGTTTCTTTAAAGCTGGTTGAACAAATGACATGGACTGTCTAAAACTAATTGATGTCTTGTCTTTATTTATACTTTTTTTTTAATCTATAATTACATTAAAGTGTATAATTAAGCATGCCTAGATGTCATTATATAATCAGACAGCTAACTCATGCCTTTTTTTAGATCTATGCGTGTGCTACTGCATTTGTTTACACCAACTTTTTTCTGTTCAAAGTTTTCAAAGTTACTTTGAATGTTAAATTTGCACTGAAAATGCCATCTGTAGTGCAGTGCAAAAAAAGCTGTCCATGAAACTCCTTAAAGAGGAGGTTTGAAAAGGGAATAGCGTTTCCAAGAAATCTTCTGATTCTGAAAACTCGGGGAGCATTAACATTACTCAGCATGACAAGAAATAAAGGCAAAAGGTACAAAAATATCTCTCCCCTGTTGACAGAGAGTTAGCAGAGTAGTATGGATAGCCATGTCAATACAAGTGGCTCCTTGTTTTATGGCCATAACAGCTCACCATCCATCCTTGGTTTACAGGTTATTGATTACAGCAGACTCAACATCATGTGAATTCTATTTGCGCCCTTTGCCATGATGCAGAGTTAAAGGATATCTGGCCATTTAATCCTTTCTCAGAGCTCAAGAAAATCCTACTTGCCCTTTATAGAAGCAAATTCTCAAACCATTTAAGTTTCTTATTAAACCTTTACCATAATACCTTTATTTTGGGACGCTAACTGTTACAGCATACTGCACAGACAGGTTTGCAGGTAGAGGTGATGACACGTTGACCAAACAAGCAAGCCAGGTGTTGATTAGGCTTAAGAAAATACAGATAGTGTGTGGGTATCATCTTACATGTATCAATTTATCACTCTCTAACACTATAAATTTAATTTTCTGGAACAGTCACCTTTCCTCAATGACCACAAAAATACATATGAGGACATATGAGTGGTCTGGGTGGATTAGCCTGCCAGGACTAAAAATTAGCTGCTTCCCCCTTTACTATTCCATTTGCTGTTTGGCAACTTAACTAAATAATAGTGAGACCGATTGCCATATTATGTCATTTGATAATTTGCTACAGTAATGCAGATTGCCATGATTCCAATCAAAGCTCCAATTAATCAAATTACCACAACTAAGTTCAACACAGTGAATGTTGGGCCTTTAGGGACCAAAGGGCTCTGGGGCCCTGGTGCAGCTGCCTACCCCCACCCCCCATAGAAGATTAAAAAACTTCCCTTGCCTTGCCATCTGTAGGACAAAGTAGGCAAAGCAACCAGCTGTGCTGCAAATTATCATATTAGATGTTTGTGGAATGTTTTCAACCTGCATTTCTGAGATGTTGAAAACATGCGATCACATATTAAATGGGGGCATGAGGAGTCCTACGCACACTGTGAAAACAGCTGTATAATGCCCTCTGTGGTTCTAACAAAATAATTCCTGATGGTGTCAACAGGATTGCTGTTTCCTGGATATAAGGGTACATTTTTTAACAGAAAGAGAAAGTCAAATGAAAGACCTTAAAAGTAGGGACTAAAAGTATCTCAGCGTCTACTGCATCAGTTTTGGCCATTCTTCATTTAATCTGTCTCTCACAAATCCCCCAGCTTTATGGAAATGTTACCTCTGGATTACCTATCCATCATTTACAAAACCCACATCATGTATGTCATTACATAGTAAATAAAAATTCTTATGCATGTAAATCACAATACTAATAGGCAAAAGAAGCTTCTGCAGTTCGCTTCTCATTTTATTCTGGATTTGCCTCTCAGTATACAGTAGAACTGTAAACTTCAGGTTTTTCTAAATAACATATATGTCACACATACTGAAGTTATAATAAATAAATAAATAAATAAAATATTGTTTTTGCATTTCCAGTAGGAAAAGCATCAAACCAAGGTCAGGGTCAGACAGCACTGTCTACATATTCTCTCTCTGCCTCAGTATGTCTCGCTTGTAAAAACACACAGACACACAAACCAATAAATAATCACTGCATCATTTTCAAAGGTAAAGAAATGCTCTCTCATTCTCTGCTTTCCAATTCCTCTCATTCCTCTCCTCTGTCCCTGTCGCTAACAGAGAACAACATGTTGTTATGAAGATCAGTTGCTGGCACTGTAGCACAGTTGCAGATTCAGCAACAACACACAGCCGTTCACCAATAAATCATAACACACACACACACACACACACACACACACACACACACACCACAGCTGAGGCCTTCACCTGATGAAAAATACACAACTGGAGACGCAGGAATATTATATATACAGCACTGTATGTGCATACATGCATACCATTAACATCTGCCAGTCTGCCATCCTTATACACTAGACAACCTGCATTGGAGGCAAACAGATTTCCCCTACATCTGCACGCATCATTGCAATGCCTCGCTATGCAGCGCAGCCAGATGGCAGCGAGCGGCAGTTGAACAGAACAGATCAGGTTTTGAACTGTAGTTCCTTCCTGTCTTGCTCAGAATGGTAACAGAGAGGCTCATGGGAGATCGCTCAGGCAGTAGGGCCAGGCGGGCTTCTCATGAGGTGAAGAGCAGACCACCTGTGCCAGTGGGGTGAACGCAGGCAGCGGGAGAGTGTGTGGGTGTGTATGAGTGGGTGGGTGCCTTTGTGTGTGTGTAAGCGTTCATTTTTTAAGAGAGAGAATGAGGTGATGAATGAGGAAATCTTACAGTATGCAGGAATACAGCCAACAAACTAGGAAATTATATTTTTCCTCTTATTTATGCAGAGGACAGCAACAAAGTAATAAAGAATTTAAATTAATTTTTACACTTTGGATGTGCAGCATGTTTTTGGGCATACTATATCTCACGAGATAAACACACAGGGGATGTCTACTACACTGCGAAGTTCGGAATGAATTCCTTGAAAAGGAAACTATTTGATGTTGAGTCCAAAGGGGCCTCATGGTTCAGAGACCATGGAGGTTTATAATGTTGTCAAGTGTACAGGAGGTGCGCCTCCCTTCATTTCTTGAGTATCCATGGAAGTAAAAAGTGATTTGGCGCCACACACTCACACACACTCAGAGACATGCACACTGTGAATGCTTCATTAAACTGCATATATCCTCCCAAATGTGCCTCCATAAACCCAGAAGGGAGGTATACAGAAGCAGATGAAGACCAATGCCTTTCTGTGGCAGTTCATCTTATCTCGGAGATAAGATGGAGACCCTTCGGGGAGATGAGAACGGAGAATGAAAGATGGAGAGAGATGGAGAGAGGAGAGTCAGTTCAACAGAAAGTGATGGGGCAGATGTTGAAAGAGAAAAAGAGAGAGAGAGACAAGGAGTCAAGACAGTCAAAAAATAGAGAAAAGGAAAGACAGGGAGGGGGAGCGGTGGGATACACAAGACAATGGACTTTATTGTCATAACAGGGCCGTCTCTCTCTCTCTCTCTCTCTCTGTCTCTCTGTCTCTCTGTCTCTGTTCCTTTATTTGGTGGTTATAAATGGACAGATTAGGACTGTGGTCTGTAAATGTAAATCAGCTAGTGGGGAGATCAAACAGTTTTAGTTGATTTTGCCCTTCGGTCCACATACTTGCTTCCTATCAGAACAGAAATTGTTACAGTTCTCCTTCTGTAAACCCCTTGGAGAATAAGAAGTAGAGTTCTCCGGAGCGCAGAAGCTTACAAAGCATCTGCTTAACTTTCTCCCTCTCATCCACAGCTAAACCATGACCTCAGATTTAAAAGAACATAGTGAGAATTCACAGAGTAAAATCTATTATACTTGTCTACACTGAATATCTTATTTTCACTAAAAACATTTTTTCAGCTCAGTGTAGATAGTGGGGGTATGGATCTGAATGTCTAGCAGGAAGGGTAAACTGTAACCAAAGTTTAATTGAAAGGCACCACAAGGAGAGTTGTGTTTGACTTTCCATGCAAACTGACACATTTATTACAAAGTTCATCCACTTGAATCTACACTGAAGTATGCAACCATTCATTGATAACCTCTTAAAATAAGCAAGTAGGTAAAGAGTTGGTGCAGTTGCCTTTGATTGGATTCAACTCATTCAGAACACATAATGGTTATCTTCATTTAAACATGAGAGGCGTATCAAAACCATTACACAGCAATCTAGAAATCTAAAAATAAGAGTCTCCACATTGGTGCTTCGAGTTAAATGCTAAGGTCAGTGGGCTAACAAGCTAACACAATGCTAATAGGATGTTATACTATACTTTATCACATTAATGTTTAGTGTAACACTAAAGCACTAAACACAAAGTACATCTGAGGCTGATGGGAGTGTTATTATTTTACAGTTATGTAGTCATAAGTCAAAGTTTCGACCTGACAATGGCACACAAAATTGAATGGCAATCCATCAAATTGTTGTCCAGTTATTTCAGTCTACACCACAGCGGTGGACCAACAAAGCAACTGGCCAACCAACAGATACCCGTGCCTAGAAGCATGCCTAGGGCCGGCATGCCTTTAGGCAATGCCACTAGCATTACTAAAACACAATACCACTCTCATGGATACTCTTAATCAGAATTTTGAAAAATAGGCTTCTTCCTTGTACATTAAAATTGTATTTTACTTTCTGTAGACAAACAGAATTCATTAAGATCACCATCTGACATTTTTCAAGTGATGCTGTAGACTATATAGACTTTGATCATGCAGGATTAAAACAGATGTAGAAATTTTGATTTTCAGGTTTCCTACATTTGTTTGCTAGTCCAGCAGTTAATGTGTACACTAGCTCAGTGTATATCAGTACCACACAGTCCTAATGGGAACCGTTCATGTTAAAAAATGTCTGTTGTGCAGCATTTCAAATTACATCATCCATTATATGGCAGATGTTGTCTTACATCTCATTCACATCTTCACGCTCTGTTGGTTTGACAGAGACCTGAAGCTGTTCATTTCAGCAGAGGCTATTTTTTAAACACTAAAGGCTTAATGCCCCAACTACACAAGTGGTCAATGATTTAGTGAGGTAACTGTGGATCAACCGATTTCAGAGGCTGTGGATCTTTCTAAAATTTGCATTGTCAGTGTCCAAGTATCAAAACAGCTGGAAGTGACAAAAAGGCAACAGATGGTTTATGGTCTGAAAAACTGTAACAATAAAGTCTGTGAGAATACATGGGCGTCATCACTCTCTGTCAGAGCCTGGATTGTGAATATGTTCAAATCCATCCCACTGATCCCACTGAGGATAAAAATGATAGCAGCCTTTTGATACTAAGAAAAATCATTAGTAAAATACCTGTGTTTTGTGTGTGTGTGTGTGTATATATATATATACAGGCTAGTATGGTTTTCACATACTAGCCTGATAATCAATATCAGGCTATTGGCTATTTTTCTGAGAATTAGTACAGTGAATAAACTGAGGGTCATATCTAAAGGCCAACACACAAACAAGCCAATTGGGTAAATGTTTATACCACTAATTGCGTAGAAAACTTCAATTATTCTTTTTTTGAAAAAAAAAAAAAAAAGGTCTTTACAAAGGCACCATATTAAGTTTTAGCCATGGTGTGCGCATGTGTGCGTGTGTGTGTGCACACAGCAGTGTTTCTGAGAGACTTGGTTCAGATTTACTCTGTAATGCTTCTGAGTGCAACCATCTGAGACCCATCACCCCAAGACATGGCAGCCATGACATTTTAAGGAGTCTTAATTCAGAAACACCTTAAAGCGAAAAGACACTAGAGGGAAAAGATGATGCAAATCGCATCGGTGAGCCCTCCAAGGCTACACTTGTATATATAAAAAGGGCCTGATAGTCTCAGATGCACTAGGGGTGTCTGACAACGCAATTAGCAGTCAGAAAACATGTATTCAGTGAGATATATTTTCAGTGAATTACAGGGCTGCTGCACTGGGCACCTAAGACCTGTGAGGCTATACTGCCAATGTAATGAATAAAAGATGTTTCACTGACAATTTAGTTGCAGTGCCAGCAAATTGACCAGACAGCCGCATTTGTTTTCAATGAGAATCAGCTAAACGCTTACTGTACACAGAGTATTATGGGTTAGCTGGTCCCAAGTGAAAAATTAGTGCAGTATATTCATTTATAGTGTGTTAAAAATGTATACGAGTATGCATCTTTCATATGACAGTACACTTGCAATGCATTTTTGGTACTGTACTTCTTATGTGCTTTAGGTAATCATTAATAAACTGTACTTAAAGTGCATTAATTAAAAGTACATTTGCATGTTGTATCTAACAAATTCTAAACAAAATCTGTAAAATGTTAGAAAAATTTCATTTATGACAACAACATTGCTAGTGATGATAATGATGATGTTTGAGGTTTTAGCCCAGATTTGGTTCAATATTAATTCTATCCCTAAGAAAAACACTTATTTTAATATGTTTAAAATGTATAGTAGTGTGGGATTTCTCTTTTTTTTTTTCTTCCATTTTTTTCCTGGAGTGCTACAGATTTCCCGTTTCCATGTTTCTGTCTGCAACCTAATGTTATTTGGAAGAGCATGGTGATACATCTGCTATCCGTTTTCACACACCAAGTGCATCTGTTATCCATTCCCTATTTAAGACAGGTGTTTTTCTATACAACGTATCCAGTCATCTATTTTCCATTATCTGTTTGATGGGTACAAAAAAAAAAGAAAAAAGAAAGACGAAGAAGTAGAAAACAACCTTGACCTTTCTTTTTCTGCCAGCACCTTTGATGAATGTGCAACCTTTTGAAATCACCAAGGTTCGTTGAGAGACACACGAGACTGGTCAAAAAGAAAACTCATTGCTTATTTATTGTATACTGTACACTGTACATTATTCATAACATTCAGTTATTGTAGGCATTTTCCAGATATATGAGGTACTTTTGTTTTGCACGGGCTATGGCTGTGCTATGATTTCCAACACATGCTCGTTTGTCCACCAGTGACAGTGTAGTGGTGCACTGCATGGACTATGAATGTCTACGTCATCTGTATTATGTTCGACTGCAGCTGTATTTGTTTGGAAAAAGAAAGAAATGGTGCTGAGCTCTCATGCAGAATCGTGATAAATCAGAATGAAACAATTACTACTGCATTTGCATTGGAGTATTATCCATCATTTTAACCTAATAATATATTTTACTTAGTAATAATGCAGTCAAACTCACTCCACCTTGAAAAAAAGGTGGCCTATGTGCATATTGGTACCCTAAAATGCTGACACGTACAATTTCAAGTCACAGTCCGTATATATTAATTTTATTTCATATTCCAAACATGTAAAAAAACTTAAATATTAAGATTTCAACCAAATAATTTTGATTTATTAGTAGTAATAGTATTCTTTTTTTTGCATATGTGTGAATATTTGAGCACAATGTTTTTTCAGCAAAGAAGCGGACACTGAAGTTCTCATACTGCACAGTGGGATTCTCTGTCTGGTGAATGTGTGACAGCCACATTAACCTAAATGTCTTCAGGCAGATTCAATGCATTCAGAAAAAAATGCCTTATGAGAATCCCCATTTCACCCCACCCCTTTATACATTTAAATAATATATGATCCCTCCTTCCTGAACCTCTCCCGTGGGTCAAGGGCTGATGTATGGGAGCCCAGAGGGGACATATAGGATGCATTAGCTGGGCTCAAGTCTGCACAAATGGGAAGTGAGTGATGGTGGAGAATGTTGACATCCTTTGACATCTCAGACAGAGAGAAAACAAGGCATTGGCATTTCAGCCATTGTCAACTGCAGACAGAGTCAATTCATACTGAAACAAAAGAGTGAGGAACACAGGAGAGAACGTTTACCAAGAGATAATTTCTTGCTAAACTTTGAGCAGACAGTGAAATGTTTTTGTAATCACTCATCAGCCCTCCTTGGTATTGAATTCCTGTTACACTGTGCCTGCTTTGCATAGTGCAGGCCAATTAATCCAACTTGGCTGCTTCCCCTTTGAGTGCTAATGCGATTAATGGGATTGTGGCTAAAGCTAGTCGGATGTGGGTGACCATAGTCTTGCTAGGGGATAAAAGCAGTGACAGAAAGAAATATGTTTATGCCTCAAAACCCAAAGAAATTAAGTGATGTTAAAATCACTTGGAAAACTATCTTAAAACAAAGCTGCATTCATTTTGCTGTGGATATTTACACATTTTGCACAATAAGTAATACAGCAGAGAGGATACATTTCAGTCATCAAAGTTCATCCATCAAGCAATGGCTTGGTAGATGAAACCTAATGATTTAATTTTATGTGTGAGTAGCTGTGAAGTTGTTACATGATTCAGTCCTCTCTGTCTCCACTTGTTTTTTTACCAAACACAAATTAGCTGCAACCTCACTCTTAGATATTAATATGAAATTTAAATGAGCTATTTTGCCATCTTATATGTTATTGTGATGCATGCCATTATAAAACTTTGAGCTCAATGAACTGTACTCAAACTTACTTTAAAAACATATAACATACCAAAACCATAAAGTAATTAAACTTTTGCCATAAATCAATGGAAGTGGGCTATGTCCTGATTTTGTGTGGTCAGTTTAGCTACAAAACACAGTCCTCAGTAAACTCCATCCCACAGAGGCCACTGCCCTCAGAACTGCAAAGCGGCTCAAAGTGTTTCACAAATCCAGAGACAAAAGGCAAGCAAGAGTGAGCAATTTAGTGCTAACTGCTTTGTGAAGGGCCTCGCAGCCCACACAGCACCATTCAGGGGACTAAACACGGGCCAGGATTACGCTTATCAAGCATCAACTGTTTGGTCACACAGACAAAGGCTTATTGCTGTGGGACAACTTTAATGGCCCGTAGCTGAGTGCAAAGAGCGCCTCTTATAACAGAGAAAGAGGGTGAGTCGAGGGCAAGAAAGGGAGGGGGCCACAGTAGCACAATCACTTCTTTCGATAATGATGAGAGCAAATGAAGGGATGTGCAGTTAGGGTTTGTTGAGTGGTATTATCTCTTTGCACCATAATGAAGAGGAAGCAGCACATGAACCACAGAGTGAACAATGGCAATCCCTCATCGTCCAGAGGTCCATGTGAATTTCTGAGGCTAATAATAGCTGAATAGATGAACAGTCTGCTGAACGCTTGGTATAAAGTACAAAGAAAATGTTGCCATGGAATTCCAATCTGTCAATAACACACTGTCAAGAAAGAAACAGAAGGAGCTGTTCCAGTTGGTTTGGCATAGATTTGTAAAATAAGGTTTAAACTTTCATGACCTTGGGGGACAGGTGTGAACGCACTGCCATGCTGTCACCTGCATGGGCTAAATGCCTAAATCTCCTGTGCTTTGTTAATTTTCTTTACCCTCTGTTTGACATTTTAGTTTGGCCATCTTTCCTGTCTGTAATACTAATAGTGTCACTCAGAGAGCTGAGAATGCAGCAACATTGCTTAAATGGGACAAGATATGTGTGGTCAGACAATCAGTCAACCTCTTGGGTTAGCCAAACTTGTGCAAAAGAGCAAACAAAGTTGAATGCTAAAATCACTACTGATTATTATTGATATTTTAGGTGCAATCACTCTCAGTTTGAAAGTTCTACATTTTGGGAAATATGCTTATTCACTTCCTTACCAAAACCTTTTTTTTTTTGATTTCTAAAAATTTAATTATATGATAGATTTTAGATTTGGTTTAGCTTGTTTACAACCTGTGATTATCTGACCACTTATATGACTTGCCCCATCAGGCTGTGTTGAAGTCACCATGTTCTCAGATCTAAGAAATAACTTTTGAACGTACAATATTACTATAACCAATAAAATGATGTCCAAAACTCAGAACATTAGACCCAGGCTGTAAACCACAATTATCCTTTTTAAGAAGGGAAGACATTGGTCATGTCATACACTGTCATCTGTCATTTTTGCCTGAGCAGCTTTATTTAAAATCCCCTCCAGCTACCATGTGTCCATTGCCTCTTTTAGACTGTTACTTTTTGAGATAGAGAGGAAACTATGTTTCTGGTTCAACCAATTCTCCTCTATCCCTTTTCCAAATGACACCACTTCATCTGCTCTTCTCTGCCTACAGTTCTTTAGCGCATTTCAAGTAATACTTTTATCCTGGTGTTAACATTTTACAGAGCTCACCTACATATACCCTGAACCACTGATACACTCTCCCAAATCTATCAGATATCATCTCTTCTCTGTAAATCCATTCCAGAACTACACTCCATGTAAATCCTGTCCTTCCTTTTTTCCTTTTCCTTCCTTCGTTATTCTTATTTCTATAATCCTCAGGTCTCTATTTTTTTCTGCTGCTCCTCCAATGGCACTTTCTTCCTCCCTTTTTTTTCCTCACCTCCTCATGCTAAAATGTCTACCCTCAGTCCTACATCTACTCAAGGACAATGTGTAAACAAGAATAAGTGATTTGGCATCTTTCACTGCAATATGTTTTCCCACTTCTCCTCCTCCTCTCTGTCTTTAATGCAGCATGTCTAATTAAAAGGCATACAAAACATTACATTATGACTCTGGGACTTCAAGCTCATCTCCTCACAGATCTACAATAAAAGGGTCAATAATAGGATGCAAAGTGCTGAGGAAAATTAAACCCACCATTAGCTGCTTTGCACCATCTGCGTTATTGCAGAGTGCACAGGCAGAGTGATGTCGTAAATTTCAGCCTGATTTTTCTTCAGAGGGCATGCATTGCTGAGTTTGCTCTTGTCGTAGTAAAGCATAATTATTGTCAAGGAGGTGTGTCACAATTAATCTAATTCACTGACAAGATGACAGACTAACTAACTACTTTGGGACATTGTGTAATTACAAGTTAGCTTTTGGGACAATAAGATGTGTATTTGTGTTTTTGTTCTACGAGTCCAGCTTTTGAAATAACATGCAACGGACCAAAACCTTCTCTGCAACCTCAAAATCCAGGCCATTACTCTGCCCATTGATATTCCATAAGAGTTTGCATTCTAAGGCTTCTCCTCTCTTGCATCCTTGTTCTTTTCAATGAGGTGACAATCTTTACTTGCAAAACAAAAAAAAAAAAAAAACCAACACAACAGTTCCACAAAGACGCAGTCAAAGCAGAGGAGGTCGATCAGCCATTCTCTATTTGCGTTTGATCTCAACGTGGAATACTTTCCTGTAGAGTCTGTGGCGGCTGAATACTAAAGAGAGAGGCAGGCTGTGATGTGGAGAAGGCACGCAGGTCTCAATCCCCTCCCCAGAGACACCAGGTGCCTCTGCGAACGAGGGAAGAAACGGAGACTTGGACTTTATTCATTGATACCGCCTACCGAGGTAAAGAGTTTCAAATGGGTGGAATTACAGGATCAATACTGTGATTAGCAGAGGCCTTGTAGCTATAGCGTGTTGTTGGCAATCCATTGCATCAAGCTAAACCCAGGGGACAGGGGGGCTGTTGCTCCTTCCAAGCATGGAGGCCAAAGGAGGAGGAAGAATGCGTGAGAAAGAGGCTGAAAAGAGGTCTAACCAGGCCCAGATGTAGTAAACCTTCAGAACACATTACAGATGTTTGAAAATGTTATGCCAAAAAATAAATGTCATATTTTCTTCATGGAATCTCTGCTCATCTCCTTGAATGATTGTAAACACTTGACAATATTGTATTGTTTGATAATAAATCATGACAAATTCTAGTAAGTTTTTCTTGTCAATAATAATAATGAAGTAGTTAAACTGCACTGGTGGAGCGTGGGAAGTGCAGTGCAAGA
Source organism: Seriola lalandi dorsalis (assembly GCF_002814215.2). NCBI lineage: Eukaryota > Metazoa > Chordata > Actinopteri > Carangiformes > Carangidae > Seriola > Seriola lalandi. Next base: position 270,906 of record NW_019525358.1, read on the forward strand.
AACAAAGAAACAAAGAAAACAAACTGATTAAAAAAAAAAGGTAGACAGATGGCAGAAATTGTGAGCTATTTGAATATTGAATATGTATTTGTTCTCTTAGGGATCTAACTGTCAGTTTTGTTCTACTTTTCTGTTTGAAAAGCAAATGAAAACACACTAGGCCTAACTCTCCAAATAAAATGAGCCATACTAAGATGTAGCGCTATAGCATTATGTATATCAAGAGGTTGTAGAACATTACTGCTGGTTTAAGCACTGTGCTGCGTAGTCATACAACCAAAATAGATATGTGATCTCTGCATATAGTTCAGTATAGCTCAGAAAATTGCACATTAGTGCAAATCATGTGTAGTATGTCATACAAAAAAATAACTAACACTGCGAAAGCAACATATTTTTAGGTTCAGGTTTACCTGTGGCTACTATGAATTGTTACTGTCCGCTATCCATCTCTGTAAATCTATCATTGCTGGAGACGTCCTCTGTACTCAACCACTGAGGAATGTAGCTTGTCGTGGTGCACCTGCCGTGGTGGACCGTGCCAATAAAGTACTTGAATGGACCCAGCACAGTGGAACCAAAACATTTCAAGCCATGAGGAATCTAAACATGCCAGACCATTCACTTGGTTCCACTAACAATAATAAATAAATAATCACTTTGACATTATTTGTGACTGCAGCTAAGGATGACTAAATTTGATTTTGTTTGGATCTTACAATAAGGGTTAGGGTTAGCATTTCCTGAATGTGCATCATACTCAGGAAAATATCTTAATTATTCTTCAGTTTTTGTATTTTGCAGTAAGTGTATGAAAAAAAAAATCTGCACTCAAGCGGTCACATGACCCGCACTTATGACTGTGGCTACTGCACTGAAATTGCAACAAAACTCAGCACTGTTGCTGTGGGCAATATGTGATTTACACAGCCTTCAACAATGTCTGCCATTTTTGCAGTGGATCTACCACTGCAAGGGGAGAAATGCGCAAAAAGCTACTGTAAGAATCCACAGTAGCTCAGTTTTTGTCTTTTTAGCAAGACTTTGTAAACAACCCCAGACCTCCCAGCACACGGTCTAGATAGCATAACATTACTTCGATGGACATAAGTGCTTTAATCCGGTCACTAGGGTTGGAGCGATGGGTATCGTTAAGATTTTAACGGTACTACTACTCTTACTGATACTGCTTATCGATCCGGTACTTTAACAGTACTCTTATTGATACTTTTTGAGGGAGAAACTTGAACAAACACAACATTTGTCACATTTGTGACAACGGGCTGTGTTTGCATCAACTCTAGTAAAGTAGCGCCACACTTTGCACCGTTTGGTTCTCTCTGCCATCGTTATCTATCTAAAGGTAGGCTATGAGCTTGAGTTGGTGTGCGCGCTGCACTCGTCTCGTGTGTGTGTGTCTCACTGGAACAACAGCCCCGCCCCCCTGCCCTCCGCAGCAGGCAGGCAGAGAGAGAGAGAGAGAGAGAGACAGATCTGTCATCCTCTGTGAGAATAGTGAAAATATATCATGCACAGACGGATATTTGACGGAGTTGGTTAAATAAATGTGCAAGATAACGTTTATCTAGCCGAGAAAAAAAAAGTCCAGTACCGATAGCAGAACCGTTAAGGTCGGAGCTTATTGATACTGCGGTCTTGAATAATGTAGCCCCGGCGCCCGTTCAATACCGGGGCTTGGTACCCATCCCTAGTCGGAACATGCCATTTGTCCACAACATACACAGTAATTGATATAATTGTGCATTCTCTGAGCTCTTTTCTCATGCAGCCAACGCTGGTATAAATTGTATGTTCCCAATATCAATTACCAACAATTTGAACATTTCTTTTTAAACGTATAACATGTTGTACCTGAAAAATAATTTTACTAAAAAAAAAATTTTTTTTAACTTTATTAAGTCTTTTCCATACCAACAATATATGATTAAACATCTGTACCCTCATCAGTATCAGTGTTTTACTGATCCAAATTTTAAAGTACAAGCTTAAATGTGCCGGGGGCACTTCCAACATTTGTCGAATTCCAAAAATGACAAAATTTGGCACAAATCTTTTTGAGCTAAGCACAAAATGGCCTTGCTGTCTCACATGGCCTTGCAACCTCCAGTAATAGACTGCAAAGTGAGTGGTCCAGCTGGTTTTTGTTTATTGGCTCCCAAACCATGCCTAAATGTGACTGCCAAAGAAAAATCCCTAACAAACGGTTCACTAAAACACAAGTTCGTGACATTACAGAAAAAAAACACCCTTGGGTCCAAACACAAAGTGGTTTTCCTTTCCAGAAAATTTGGGCCACTGTGGGCCAGCATATATTTAGGGAGGTGACGCAGGGATGCTAACCTCCACTTAAAGTAGCACACCAGCAGGCACTCTGTCCCCTGCCCTCAGTGTGTGGCTCTACAGTACCACCAGTGTCCCTCAGTTCAGTCCAGTCTTTATGCATTTCGAGCCGCTGGCTCTGACGTACTTGCTGAATTTCATTACAGCATGCTATTACGTGAGCAAGCTGATGGGCTGGCCTCAGGATGAGAAGGCCAATCAATACAGTCAGTATCTGCCCCCTCTAATCTCTGTCGCCTGTGTTAGCCCTGCTATCTGTAATAGATCTTAAGGATTAGGAGGGCCCTTCTTAAGACACTTCACTTTGCTGAGAACTGGCCAGCCAGCAGGACCCATGGGGGCCGGGGCCAGGCCCAGTCATGCTGATCCAGCGCGAGCCGCATGGGGAGTGCCAGTGGGGTGGTGAGAGCGACACACTCACAAAAAACAGAGGAGAAGCAGTGGCATGGCTAAAAACGAGGGTAGGGGTAGGAGAAGTAGAAATAGGGGGCTGTCACAGGGGAGCGAGGTGAAGAAGGCAACAGAGCAGCTATGACATCGAGAGATTGATAGAGACAGGCAAAGAAGAGAGAAAAGGACAGTGGAGTGGGAAAGATGGTGGGTAAATGGAGAGAGCAAGACGAAGAAGGTAAAGGAGCACAGGATGAAAAAAGAAGGAGAGAGAGGGAGATAAGCAGAGAGGAGGATAAGCACCAGGCCAGGAAAGGCGAGAGCCCATGTAATTTCTATAATCCTCCTGGCATTTATACTTTCACCAGACAGATAATGAAAATGAAAAATAAAATGGAAAACTTCCCCTCTCAGACTGGGCACAGGATTTTTTTTTTTAATCTGTTGCACTGCTCAACGTTTTGCTTTTTTATTTTTCTCCTTGCCTCAGTGTGTTTTTGCTGAGTTGACAGAACTGTCAATGTGTTATTACTTAATGTCAAGGTAGATGTAAGTCACTAAGATAGATAGATAGATAGATAAATAGATAAACAGATAAACAGATAGATAGATTGGATTGATTGGACTGATTGGACTGATTGATTGATTGATTGATTGATTGATTGATTGATTGATTGATTGATTGATTGATTGATTGATTGATTGATTAACTACATTTATCTGAAAGTAGTAGTTGCTTTGAAAGGTTTAACAGACTACATCTAAATTCTATTCGACATTATATAAAGTCGTTAAAATTCACTTCACTTTGACCATCGACAAGTTAAAAATGCTGCTTACCATTTAATGCATTAGCAACTATCCAACAGAATAATACAACACTCTCACAGGGGCCGCTCTGTTGCTTAACAAGTGCTTTTTCATTCTCAAAGTACACTTTAATGCTAATATTTTTGTATTTATGTAAAATTAGGAATAAATGACTGAGTATTCATACAGGGGTTTTAAAACCTCTGTTCTACCACAACTAGACAGATGTGTGTTTTTTTTTTTTTAACTCTACAACAAATACTTATGAATTGTAGCAGTGTGTGTAAAGATTCTCTCTTTCACCCTCTCCGCGCACACACACACACACAGACAGGAGATTGAACTGAAGTAATTGTGAGCAAGCTGGAGGGCAAGAGCCATGTCCAATTGTTTATAATGTGCATGGCATGAGAAAGCGGCTTCGATACACTTGTAAATCAGGACAGACAGCAGCAAGCCAATTAGAAAGATGTCACTGTTCATAGCCTACAATCCATGTTAGTGTTGCTTATGCTTGTCAGGATGATGAGACTTCACGGCAGAAACCAGTGCCCCAGTCATTCCGAGTCACTCACCAAACATCATTCTCCACAGAGGAAACATGTCGTTTACAGAGATAATCTTTACATGAAAAAGTGTGTTGAAACTTAAAGGTCATGAAGACCACTCCTAGCTACTAAAGCTACTAAAACTACTTTTAACAGACATAGACTTTCACAGGAGCCAGCTGTGTTCACAGTGAGGAGTTTTATATGTAAAATTCTCATGAGGATTTAAAAGCGGTTGTATGCTGCACCGACAGATACAAAAAGGGCTCCTCCCTCTTGAGTGAAATATTAAGATGAAAGAAAATTGCAGTGCTTTCTAGGTGGTGCACAAAGCACCTCACTCTCATCTACAGCTCCTTCTGGACTCAAACAAACCTGTCCCCTTTTTTTTAAGCACATCACAATTAACCTCAAGTACAACCAGGTCAGAACAAAGTCATTCCAGTCATTTTCAGTCATTTCTACAACTCTGATGATGCCACTGCCCCTAATTCTTCTTGAAAACTCACTCTGTGATTGGCTGAACCAACAGCCAGATTAATGTTTTCTTACAGCCCTAGGCGAACTAATGTAATTGCAAAAAGGAAATGCACAAAAGCCAAATGTACTAATCACCACCAAATCCCAGTATTATGTTACCTCCAAGGATGTGTATGATCAAGAGAACATGAGGAAAAACTCTGTTTATCAGTGTTGAATTATGTTTGTTACGTTATAGTCCTTGAAAGTCCTCCACAACTTTAGCCTCTGTATTGCAAGTTTATTTAGTATGGGTTAATTTTCAAGGCAGTTTAATTGATTTTTCCTATTCAGTATGATCTAAATTAACTGTATGTGAGACAGCAAATGCATGTAGAACAAATGCGCAGTTCAAAATAATCTATCAGAACTTCACAAACTCTCACCAGCTGTCACAGTTTGCTACTTTGTTTTTCAGGTAACTTCTTTGAATTTCACCAAGCCTGTGCAGGTCACGCTTAGCGTTATAACAACCCCAGCAGCCCTCCAAGCATCTGTCACAAATATTTCACTACCAACCAGAGGCGCACTGTCAGGAGAGGCAAACCAGGCAAATGCTTGGGGCCCCAAGGGGATGGTCCCTCATGTTGGCACAGTTTGCAATGACATCCATAAACCCCCTTAAACCTCCCATAAAGACACTGCTATTGCCCCAAATCCCCCCTAAGTTGGGCCCCCTGGTGATTTGTGCTTTAGCTAGTATATACCCATTGCCTGCATGAGAGGCATTCAGGGAACATCTGTAAATTTTAGTTATTCGATGGGCTTCAGGATCAATCTAGGATCACCACTGCTTCCAACTGGACCTTTTTACAAGGTACAAGCTGTGTTTACACGACTACCCGCTCCCACAAATTTTGGGAATTGGGCCGTTTGCTGTACATGTATAATGTGGGACAAACAACACTATGTGCAGAAGAGCTGCCAATGACAGAACAGGTTGAAATAACATGAACAGGAGAATTAAACTATTTTCACACAAAAATGAGCATGAGTTAGCAGGTTTTTTAAACATAGGTAAAAAAGGAAATTGACCTCCTTTCACACTGCCATACGGGTTTGCCTTTCTGTTCACACTGAGAGGACACACAACTGCAGGTAGCAACGTCATCGCATGCACCTACGGAGCATACACATACACAGATTCAAAGAGTAAGCTGCTCGCTGCCGTGCAGACTGACAAAATGCATCCATCTCATCCCATCCCCAGGTTGGTGCTGTGTGTCAGAGCCTCTGTGTGAAACTCTACTTTCAGTGATTGTGTGTTTTTTAAAACTTATTTCGGAGCTCTGCTCTCTCTTGTATCCCTGATCGCAGCACTCACTCAGCAGAAGGTGAAGCCGCACTGTTCCTGGTTTAAAAGCACCATGCTAGGTAGGTGACAGGTCTGTTTACAGTGTTTGTGTGCTCTGAAAGACAACACAGCACCTGGGTGTCATGTTTACATCTCTGCCATTCGGAGCTGGAGCTGATAAATAACGTGATAAATAATGTGTAACCTACACTACTGCTCAAAAGTTTTAGAACACCCCATTTTTCTAGCTGTAATTTAAACATATAACGTATAAACAGTGTTTCTGATATTAGAGCATAGAAAAAATAAACAGCTGGAGATTTTAAAAACAAGGAATCATGGGATCTTCTAAACTTTTGACTCATCCAGCAGCCAAACACACAACTGGCGTTCTTTCTACAATGAAATATTTTCAAGTCCCTGCAAATGTGTTGCTCTTGCAGTTTGCTTTTCTTTCACCTTTCACCAGCTCAATGGGGTTTAAGTCTGGAGACTGTGCTGGCATGTCATCATTTGAAGCCACCATCTGGTGCTTTTCTTATAAAGTTTTGAGTCATTATCTGGCTATAGGATCCTTTGACTTCCTTTGTTACTCACATTTTTGTCAAAATTTGTCAAATTAGCAATATACAGTACTACAGTATAGTCTTGTCCTAATAATACATCAGAGAGTGTGGTAACACAACACTGCTTTTGTACAGACAGAGGGTTTGTAAGTCATCAACAAAAGTTGGGACACCTGTAGGAGGTGGTTGCATTAACTTTCAAGGCTTCATTTACTTTCATTGCTGCATGAAAGCGCCAAGTTAACTGGTTTCTTAAAAGACCTGTTGTCTGTTAAATTTATATGTTTTTTTTTGGGGGGTGTCGAGTGGCGCAGTGGGTTGAGCAGGCGCCCCACATGTAGAGGCCACAGTACTCGCCGCAGCAGGCCCCGGTTTGAATCCCGCATCGGACGGCCACTTACTGCATGTCATTCCCCCTCTCTCTGCCTCCCCAATTGCCTGTCTCTCTCTACTATCCTGTCCAATAAAGGCACAAAAGCCCCAAAAAATATACTTAAAAAAATGTATATGATTTTTCAGTTCACGGTGACCTAAACTTCTCTGTTTTTACAGTGGGGAGTTTCAAATGTACCTATGTGTCACATAAGGTTATTCACTGGACTTGAACTGCTTAAATTTCAATAAAAACTTTACAAATGTGGGTGTTCTAAAACCTTTGATCGGTAGCGTAAGCATAATTAGATGATGTTGATCAGTGGTGATCAGGTGCCAGTGCTTGGTCTATGTCAGTGAGGGCCGGGTTCTGTCACTAAAAGGACTGACAGAGGGCTTTTGAATGGCTTTTCTCCTGGATCCAGTTTTGCTGTCGCGGCACAATGTAACTATCTGCCTTTACAGCTGTCCAAATTCATTCTCACTGCTCACACAGCGCTCAAAGCACAGAACATTTCTGCTCAGTTTATCCAGGAAGTAGAAAGAAAAGGACCGTAGCAAGATGTTCAAATATAAGTCTATGGTTGAAGTCCCACACTAGAATCATGGATTTAAAATAATTTACTGCTGTAGGTCTCTAAATATTTGCCACACCATTTTGTCGCTTAAAAGTATAAAAGTAATGGGGGTACTTGAACAAATTTTAGGCTCCATTTAAGGATTTGCTTCTGTATTCAAATTGAAACAACGTCTTCCCTATTATAGGCTGGTAGAATTAATTTTATTTCTGCCTGCATTCCCTCCAATTTTTAAATCTGATCTGAGGTGCTGGCATGTTACTCATATGTCCTACATTAGTCTCAAATGGCAAAATGTTCAGTGCAGATAACCTGGTCTGCATCCTCTATACAAAACATTTGATAACATATGCTTTACAGATGAAATAACAGTGAAAGAGCACATTAAAGAGACAGTTAATAAAAAACAAGTACAAAGTGTACAATTGGACAAGTGCACAAACCACTAGTAACACAATGTTATGAAATTGATTAAAGGTCAGGGAAAACAATTGAGTTTTACGATGCCTTTTCTCTGTGCCTTTGCAGAAAGCTGCTCCAAAATCAAAGAGCAGCATCTGCTAAAGACCAGAGAAATTAAGTCAAAGTCTCTCTTGTGGAAGTCAAGTATGTTTTCTAAATCCCCAGTGCCTGGCATGATGCCTAATGAACATGGTTTCCGACGTAGTCAACAGTAAACCAATATTACTTTTACAAGATTGCATGATTTTAAAGCATCTTAATTTAGTTGGTAATTTTCAGCATGGCATGCTTTTAAATTATCAGCACCCCAGTACATTAACATTAGTTGGTTTAAACTGTACATATTAAGGTTTCTGGTGCTCATAAGCAGCTGAAGAGACATTTCACAGCAGGCATTCATTGTTTTTCCCACCTCAGTGGGTTGAATGCACAGAGAATGACGCCTTTGCCACTGTGGATTATTAAAAAACGCAGCATTAACTTTTGTACTACAATTTTACCCATAAATATCTTGTTTAATTAGGGAAAAGTAACCTATGACATGGTGCTTTCTAAAGCCAAACATTTATCGTAAGCCAACGGAATGAGGATGACACAACAGTACAAACATTTCAATGAACCCAGCAAAGCATAAAGTTTAGAGAAGACACCAGTGGGTCCTCCCTGCTGAAAGGGGCAGTCAGGCAATTTAAGGCTTAGTGAATAGTGACAGTAATAACCACATCTGGATCTCGTCTCCCTAAGTGGTTATACTTTACATAAACTCCCACAAAATAATGTTGAAACACAGCCAGAGCTTTAAAGCATGTTTTATATGCTCATGGTGTCAAAAGACTGACTTTAGTTTTAAAAGCAGACCTTTATGATTTCCTTTAGTTGGAATACTTGAAATAATGTAATAGTGTGGAGTGGAGTCCATTTGAAATAACTGTTCTTTAAAGCTTCAATCTGCGTTTGATGCAAATGATTGAGGACGGTGATCGCTGTAAATTAACTATTCAATCTCCATATGACGGTATAAGTATGAAGCACAGAGTGAAGATGGATGCGTAAAAGCTGACAAATGAGCAGGATAATAATAGAGGTGTATAAGTACAGTAAGTGTGTCTTCCATTGATTTTTATATACACCTTAACTTAGGTACTGCAGGGTATTTCCTGGCTGAAAATTAGGTGGGGGTGGTACCAAGCCGTACGCCCGGGATGGGGGGGGGCATTTTTGCAAAAAAAAAAAAAAAAGAAAAGAAAAACATACTCGATGGGATGTAACGTTAATTTAGAGGAAACTTTTCAAGAACCTGGGTGTGCTTTGAAGTAAAAGAGATAATATTTATCCGTAGGGTTGCCACCTTTTATGTAAAAGAAGGTGGCAACTGGTTTGGTTTTACTTGACATTATGTTATTCACAGCACTTTGAGGACATAACATGAACGAAAATATGGGACAAATTGCGTCCCGTATTGATTCAAATCCACAGAGTACCTACAGAACAAGTACTAGAATCATTTTATTTTCAAATACAAGACGGGTGGCTGGGCGGCGGTGTTCAAACCCTGTACTGTACATAGAATAGAAACATGGTTGTGATGCCTTCCTGGCACTGACAACAGTTGTATGCAAGTTTTCCACATCAGCTATGTTTTAGTTAGTAACAATGTCCAACTACAGTCAGGTGAACTTTTGATCTCATACTCATAGTGTCACAATGCTAGCAAATAGGCCACATTAACATTACTTTTTGTTTTTGAATTTGTTTGCCATCTTACCAGGAGCTGGATGGGTGAGTTGATCATCAGTTTCATCCGGTCTGAGACGTGGTAGGTTGGTGCAAAAGAGCCAAAAGAGGATGAACACTCCTTCCGGTGACTCCAAAGCAGTCTTATTTCCATGCCGGATGTTCATAAAAGGGTAGCTGACCACTGGTTAACCTGCATTTAAAAATCATGTTTTGTTCAACATTAGAGGGTGAGGGAATTCCGTAACCACACTGTACTGTCAGGACATCTAAAGTTCTGCTGGGTGCAGTCAGCAGGAGCACAAAAGCTGCTGATGGTCAAGAAATACCCCAAACTGAAGGCTACCGGCCTGTTTATCCACGTCTGGTTTGCTACATCTACATGTCACAGGCTCACAGTGAAATACTTGGTTGATATTATCGTCTGGCATTCACCCAGCCTGCATCAACTCTGCTAATGCTATTGACTGTGAACATGGCTGCCATCACCTGAACTTATAGTTCTGATCTAAACTTCACTTTATACACTGAATACACAATTGCAGAAAACATTTACATATGTACTATGTACCTAAATACAGTACTGTTTATTATGCTATGGTACAAAAATCACATTAAACGTATACAAAATGTAAACACATTTTCACACCTGTATTAGTAAAACTATGTTTAGCACAACTCCTCAATAATTACTTTGCTGTTTGAAAACGTTGCATTACCCTGGTAACTGCATTACCTGTTTAGTTAGCTCAAATGCCTGCTAATCTTTGCTTGTTGACAGATTTTTCTAGCAGTATCATTTAATTTTTACTCTGTCTCTTATACACAAAACACTGTTTAAAGTGCTGGGGTTGGTCTGCTTTGATTTTACATTTTACCCTGCTCTAACTGACCATTAATGATAGATGTTGGCACTTTTACTAGCCTGTGAATTACTTATGCTAACTTCTAAAGCTAATCCCTCATGCTAATTGCTAACGCTTCCAGCACATACACGCATCCCAGTCTTGCACTTCAACTCAAACTTCACTGTATTATCCGCACCTAAAATACATATTCATTGTGTTTACTGACGTTTATGCTCTATTTTTATACTGTGTGTTGTCACCCAAACAATCACTTTATATAACTCTTACCTGGGCAAAAACATATTCATGATAATAGCAACACTATTCTTATCAACTTTACTATCGCTATTTACCGAGAAACAGGCTCGAGGCGGCGAGGGATGCGCACTGATGCAGCTGAGCTCAGACCGCCATCTGTTGACATTTTTTATATTAGCACTGACACACACGTGACATGCACGTACAGTATAATACAGGTAAACTACAGAACATAATATGAAAGGGTAAAAACACTCATGTGAATAGGAGCCCAGACAGTGCATGTAAATATATTTCCAACCTAAAACCCTAAAAACTAAATGGTCCCTGAAACATATATCCCATCAGTTCAAACATCAATCCAATAGGCAATATACAAAATCATATATATATGGTGTGTGCAAATAACAGCACCATTTCTGAAGTTCACAGCTGTTCAGGCTGTACAAGTTTAAATATATTTTTGTAGAAACTGCTGCTTTAAGCTCTTTTTAAAACAGACCCAGAGAATAACATTTTATAGTGTTATGAAGCTGATTCCACACCTGTTTAATTTTGTTACTAGTCATTTTGAAGACCTACGTGATGTTTTGCCATAGATTAAACAGCAGCACCGAACAATATACACAAGCAGAGCTGAAATGATTAGTCGATTTATCAATTAGCTGATTGCGAGAAAATTAATCTGCAACTATTTTGTCTTTTTTTTAAGCAAAGACACCAAACGTGTCATGGTTCCAGACACTGAAATGTGAAGATTATACTTTTATACGTTACTTTTACTGAAGTAACATTTTCATGTCAGGACTTTTACTTGTAACAAACTATTTTTACACTGTGTTTTTAGCGCTTTTGTCTAAGGAAAGGATATGCTGGTTTTCTGAACCAGCCCTAACATTATACTGTATTGTTCATCAAGAACATTGTGCATTTCGTCCACTAATACATTATGGGGCACATACATATCTTAAAAGTAAAAGATGCAATGTTTGTATGTGGTGACTTTGGAGTAACGTAATGTAAAGAGTAATGTAACTAATTACTAATTTTAAGTAATTAGTGAAAACTTTACTTTTTCACTGAGTAATAATGAAAAATTAATAACAACCTTAGAAACCTACCCAACACTGTATGATCTGTACTGGTCCCTTATAAATATATTTTAAAAAAAAAAATAATAATAAATAATAAAATAAAAATTTGGTTTCAGGTGGAGCTAACAACCGCAGTGTTTTGTACATGATTTCATGAGCAATTAACACAAGGTTTATCTCTCTTTTACCATGTGTCTTACTTTATTCTATCATTCCACCTCCCTCATTCCTCCCTTCCCTTCTGAATGGGAGTGGATCAATGAGTTTGGCAGTGCACAAATTATACAGCCACACAGGCATACAAAAAGCTGACAGAGGCCAGGACAGAGTGTGTGCTGGTCTCTGCTAACACAAAAACCCATTCAACCTCTGAGGGCAGATTCAGCTGTGCTGGGGTGGTGCCAGGGGGATGTGCATCTTTGCTTAATGTTTTCTGTCGATGGAGCAGAAACATAGTTTGTTTTAGACCTGTCATGGCCTGTTGGGGGTTTGCTCGATGGTGAAATGCCCTAATACATATTGATAATGATACACTGATGGTAATGGTAATAAACCACCTTTGTCATGGTACTCAGGCATAGGAGAGTAGAATGGATTAGCCCAGGTATTATTTTCCCTTTCTTGGCCATATTTCACAGCTGCTCTGTGAAACACCAAGCCAAGCTCATTGCATATTCTGCAAAGCACATAGCATATGGTGTTGTATTAAAAATTTGGAGGTAAATCCAGAGTTATGAAGCAGTTGAAGCAGCACTTGGAGGCCCAATGCAGCAAAACACCTTAATGTCAGTCACTAATCTAGTTGCAGGTGTTCAGAGAAGCAGAGCTCAATTAAACCAAATTGGCGTTCACACAGTTATTCAAATTAGTTTAGAATCAAACACTCACGAACCAAATATGCTTACCTGGGCAGAATCACCCTCTTCCCTTCAACTCCTTCCCTGCCCCCCCCCCCGTACTAAGACACTGTCAGAATGGGAGGAGCTGAAATAAAAATGAATTTACATTTAAATCAACTTGGAAGCTGAACAAAAATGCGATCTGGGTCTGTGCTTTTCCCACTGCCTTAATCAAAGTTTTGACGTGATGACACACGCCCCGGGAGAAGTTGCCAGGCCTGTATCTCAAGAGAGAACCAAGGTAATAAGTTATTAATGTACTGCCCACGCTGCAATTAAGCACCAATTAAAACCACAGGTTGTGTGTCTGAAATATTACCAGACTCAAAACCTTTTAGAACTCTCTCTGGCTTCCAGCTCATTTATAACTGAGTCTCATAAACTACATGTCATTTCCTGATTATAGTGCAGAATATTGAAAAGTAGCTGTGTTTGGGTCTCACAAAAAAACCCATTAGAAGAGCACATCAAGTGGCATTTTCCTATTTTTGGAAATTATTTGTCCTTCAGTATAAAAATTTCTCAGTAAAATGAACCACGATTACTCACTGAACATTTCAGATTCAGCAATTACATGAATCTGTCATTCCCTCTGTACAATCTACAAGTGGTACTATATTGCCATTCGTGATCATATCTTTATTCACTGTGCATGTATCTGATCTATCTGATCTGATCTGATCTGGAGTTACTGCATGCAAGGGATAAATAAATAAAGTTGTATTAGATTAGATAAAATCCAGATTTGCTGTAGCAGATGTGGTACTATCAGAATTTGAATGACACTGACATCACTGAATGTACAGTATCTTACTGTGGTGTTATAGGTGTGATATAAGCTAAGCCAAAGTATGTAGAAAACATGCACATGTATGATAGCTTTTTTAACTATAGCTGAGGCTGACAAAGTGCACAGCCATGTTTGACGACGTACAGCTGAGTCAGTCACCTTGAATCAGAAATGTAAGCCTCAGTTTTTATTTTTTAGTCCTCCATAATTCTTTTACCTGCATTCACAGTTTCTTTCCCTTCTGCCATACCTTTTTTTTTCCCTTTCTATTTTGATTTCTCTTAATGTCCTCCTGCCTGCATCCCTCTCTCCCTATCACATTCCCTGGCTCAGTGGAGAGGAAGATCAGTCAAACTATTCCATTCACTTCATATCAAATCGGGCCCATTCTCCCTCCAGGTCATCTCTCTCTCCCTCTGTCTCTATCCCTCTGTCTTCTTCCCCATATCTTATATAGTGTCTCTGGTGGACTAAAAGCAGATCAGTCAATCACTCCAGTACATCCCCTTCCCATCCAATCTGACTATTTCTCTCTTGATATTATCTTCATCTCACCCTCTCTTGCTCTGTCCGTGTGAATGTGTGTGTGCATTAGTTCCTGCCTGTCTGTCTGTCTCTTTGTGTGGCTTTCTCTGTCTCTCTGGTCCAGTAGATAGGGATCAGTCAAATCCAGTGGGATATGAACAGCATGTTAACACAGCCCAAAGCGTCCATGGGAAACGTGGCCAGGGATGGAAGGCCAGTTGAGGCTAAGTGAGCCCGCCACTGTCAGCAAGAGGGAGAAAATGGCCTGGTGATACACTCGGTCGGAAACTCACACCTGAGGTTGCTGACAAATTTGGAGGAAATTAAGGCCAGTGGGGCAGTTGTGACAAAAGAAAGGTAAAGTGACATTTAATGAAAGTGTGCTGGCTGTCCTTACTTTCCTAAAAACTTCTGTTAAACAAACTTCTGCTGCCAAGAGTGTTAGCGGCCTTAACAAGAGTTCCAGGAGGACTATGACCTTCCACGCAAGGCAAAAATAAATTAAAGTTGAACATGACTGAATAAAACTGAGAACTGAATTTCGAAGCGCATATGATGAAAAAACAGCCTTTTTCCACAAGGTGTGGAGATACAGGAAAGTGTGATCACATGACATAATCAAAAAACTTTTCTTCTGAGATGACTGGAAAGAAAATGCCTGGATAGTTACATCCTTGTATTTGTAAGATGAGTGTAATAACTTACAGAAATATGTTGCAATTATGCAGCGCAGTAAAAAAGTTTAAAAACAACTCCTCTGGAGCACAACCATGTAAACAACCTCTAATTTATTATTTAGCTAAGAGATGTGGTTCATCACACATGAAAAGGCTTAAAGGTAACACATGATATTGAGAACTAATCTTTTAGTCACTCTGCTTTAGATGTTTCGCTTAAAGAGCAGTGGGGTTGTTGTGTGTTCTGTCTATGACATTGCATCATTACGCAGTTTCTATCTCGTATCTACATCCTGCTTTACGTAGAAACTTTGGAGTCCAACCAGCTTTACTGATGAAACGCCTCCAGGGGAACATTAATGAGCAATTTTCTGATAGTACAAACTCATTTCCCTTGCAGTTAACATAATACCAGCAGTTCAGTCTGTGAATATAGACCTTGTTGCATTTTCTCAGTTAAATGTGTACAAAGAGGAGACCTTTGTTGTTTAACAAATTGCCTAAACTTAGGCATCGAAAATGGACAATGATGTAAGTGTTGACTACTTAGTTTGCTGTAGTTTAATTTTTTTCATGTTATTCATAGTTGAAAGTACTGATTCCATTGCCTGTACTTGATGTGTCACTTGTCACCAGTTCTTACCTCTGTTCTGTAGGAATCTCTTTCAAAATGAGCACTTTTGGTGAAATGAAGTTTGCTGTTACCAATCTTTGCAATGGCCACTGTTTTCAATGCATTTCATTATATATATATGTATATATATAGACTAGTTTGGAACATACCATTCATTCACTGACTTCTGACAACGAGCTTGTTAACTGATGGAGGCGACAAGTGAGGTCACATGATACTAATGCGTCACTGAGGTTGCATTAAAATTTTGTTCCTGGTCCACATTGAATTGTGTTTTGGTCTGGATCAGTGTGCTTTAGACTTTGCTTTTGATTCCTCAGATGTAGCTTTTCCAGTATTCAGTTTTTTTCACACTCCCATCCTATACATGCATACAACACACGACTGGTGTGACTAACCAATCACAAAGATCAAATATAATATATACAGGTAAATCAAATTATCTACTTTTACTAATTATGGCAAAGATGGCTCGCAGTATTTAATTGTTAATTTTTAATTGTGCAAATAGGACACTTCATACTCTGCTATCTAGAAATTCAGATTGACGTAGTTTGTCTTGCTGGTAGTTACTTGGTAGCGCTTTTCTTTTTTTTGGCAGGGGCAGACTAGCTGAAACTCTGACAATAACATATTTTAAGTCCACTTGACATGATAGATGAGACAGTCCACCCTGTAGGATATTACCATTTTTCTGCAGTGCCTCCTTTCGTCCAGCATTCTCTCAGCCTGGTGCTTGAATCCTATAAATACTGAAAGAGTGGCACCCTTTTAAAGTTTGCTCAATTTTAACCTTGTCTTGACAGCACATTTTTGTTGTTCTTTTTTTCCCCCCTGCAGACAGCACAGTTTGCATTGGAGCTGGTTTTGTGACAGGGACACATTCATCATGTAATAAAGTGATGCAAGGTGTTACAAAATGCCAAAATGAAACTCAGCATTTACAAGTCCTGTACAGTAGTGAAGAGGAATTGTAGCTATTTCCAGGCCGTTTCTTTTGCTGCACGCCCAATGATGTCCTGTTAGGGACAAAAATTATTAACTCTTGCTGGTACTAGTTCAGTGTGTGTGTATAAGCTAGAGAGAGAAAAGGTTAGAGAGAGAATCCATATTTGCTGTAATGAGGAGGAGGAAATCTTTTTTTCATCCATTAGGTAGTTAATATTTCTATAGAACAGCAACTCTAGAAATTATTTACAAATATTGATCATTCCATTATACTGAGTTTATGTGCATGTGTCTCCATCTGCTTTTCTACATATACACTTCTTGTAGCGGTATTACAGGTTCACATTAATCACCTCTGCTGAGCTTAATGTGCTCAACCTATGAAGACCCATATAAAAATCCAAATAACATACAGAGTCTCCCCAATTATATTTTCAGAGACATGTTATTAGAAGGCATGTGCGTGTAAAATAAAGACAAGAATGTTCTTATAGGGAAAGATATTTTTAATGTGAGTAATTATGAGCAAGTTGCAAGCATGACAAAAATCAAATCATTTCTCATTTTTTTTTCCCCAGTGTTTTACTGCCATCTATTGTTAAGGTAAAGGACAGCTATTACTTAACACAAGTAGTTTTAAACATATCAAAGGGTTACAGTGAAAAACAAAAATCCAACCCAGTAAGCCTAGAACAGCAAATCAAAACAACAACAAAACTTAAAAGTCACAAGTTTGACGTATATTCATGAAAGAAAAGCGGTAAATTATCACTGGGTATTGCTAATACTTTCAAAAGTAAGTTTCGTGCAAGATTATGATTATGGTCTCAAGCAAAGTTCTTTATCCATCCATCTCTCAAATGACTTGACTGCCTCAGCAACATTACCACCCTTTTACACACAGTACAGTAAATTTCTCTTTGTCCACTATGAATCAATGTGGTTATTACAGTCAAACCATGACCTGTTGCCTCTCACAGGTTTTGCAACCAACAGTTGGGGTTGAAAAGGCAACAACCAGAGACTTCTCCGAGATGGTTTTCAGAGTTGAAGTTGATCAAAATTTAGAATGTTGTTGGCTTCAGACCAAGCAGGATGCTGTGCCCCATCCATCTCTGAGGCGACTTGGTTACCACTTTCCAGTCTGTGCTGGCTCCCACCAATGGTAGCGTTACAATCAGGGCACTGTCGCCTCTGCATAGCCCCTCCACACTCTGTTATAAGATAGACATGGCCATTAGGACATTTGTACCAGTGTCCAGGAGGCATTTTAATAGCTGAGATGATCATCTTTCTCTCCTCCTCAGAGATCCCCAAGCCTGTGAGTGGAAGCTTTTTGTTCAGCTGCTTCATGGTTTCTTTCACTTTTTCTTCATCCAGCTCAGTGAATTGGCCAGAATTTTCCAAAACTTCCCTTATTGTTTGTACCTCGGGTTGAATTTTATCACTTTGTCCTCTCTTGTCTGCCATATGACAACGGATGTTGAGTTCAGTGAGTAAGGTGAGTCTCCGTAGCTGTCTCTGCAAATCATAGACCTGCTGGTCCGTGAATTTTTGTTGGGGGTTGCTGAGCCAGTGAACAAACTCTGCAACATCGCTCTCAAACCAGCAGCTTTGCATGACTGACGTGTTTCCTTTTTCAATCTTTAGTAGCTTTGCAACTCTTACAAGGAAATCCATCTTGTTTTCCAGGACCCACAGGTCATTTGCTGTGAGATAGCTCTCTCCCAGTTTCTCATTGATGTGCATATATTCATTTTGCTGAAGCACTGCACAGATGTCAAGGTTTTCTACCCACTGTTTTTGAAGGGCCTTCCTGTGCTCTTCAACATCTGCCTCAAATCCATTTATCTTCATTTTTACCATCTCTATCTCGGCAAGACGGCGGTTGATGTAAGATCCGTAGCGTAGATTCTTGCGGATCGGAGTTCGACACTTGGGACATTCCTTTAGTTTTATTGCCACCTCCTCTTCATTGGCCTGCTCATCGTCATCTATCTCCATGTACTTGTCCATGGCTGTGTATTCGATAATGTGTTGACAGTCTTCTAGCTCAATAAAGTGAGCCTCAGGGTCATCCTCAGTTCCGAAGAAAATCTCTGTGACCTCATCATGATTACAGACGCGACATTTGCGTGGACATATGTCTCCACACAGCCCTATGCATGGGTGGCCGCAATCCAGCATCTTGTCACAGGGTTGGGTGCACGGTGGACGATCGCATGGTTCGTGGCAAAGCTTACTGCATGTTTGGTGAAGGCACTGCCAGATGCAGGGCTCAATGCATGGAGCACAAGGCTTCCCACATGGCTTCATGCACTTACTGTGGACACAGAAATTCTCACATGGTCTACGACAGGGGGGGCAATCGCGAGTGCAAGGCTCCCTGCACATGTGAGAGCAAATCAGGAGACGCTCACACTTGTGAAAACACCGGAAATGGAAGCGTCCCTGATGACACTTGCCACAGCTACCATGACAGGCATGGCCACATTTTAGCTGATACCTACATGGTGTCCTACACTGAGGCTTCTCTGTTTGCGTTTGGTAAAAGCAAGCCTCTTGCTGGCTGTGGCCGCACTTTAGCTGTAAGGTGATCTTCACCTTGCACTTACTGGTGCAAAGTTCCCCACAGACTGAATCACATTGATGTCCACACTGGAGCATTTTCTGGCAGGGTTCCTGGCACACAAATGTCTTCGGGTCCTGGTGGCAAGGAACCTTCTGTGTGTGTTGACACTGGGGTATGATCTTCTCAACCTTCACTGAACATTTCTTTGGGCATTGTCTATGACACAAGAGTGGGCATCTGTGTCCCTGATCACACAAAATCCTCTGGCACTTCTTGTCACACTTGTACTCCTTGTGCTCAGGGTCGTATGGGTGGCAGACCCTTGAGCAGACATGACCACAATTCAGACGGAACTGGCAAGGCTGAGTGCAGCCCCCCTCAGGGGCTTGTTTGAAGTCTTCAGCACAAGACGCTGTTACCTGTCTTTCTGGATGATTCTGACAGCAAAGGGTCAGAGTCTTCCCAGCTTGGTCATTCTCTCTCAAAGTGTGGAAGATGTTGCTCCACAGTTTGACTTGGCCCAGTATTGCACTGTTGCCAATACAGTAGAGACCTTTCTTGGCACGAGACAAGGCGACACAGACGCGATTGGGGATGCTCAAAAAGCCAACTTTACCCTGCTTGTTGCTGCGCACCAGAGACAACAAGACAATGTCATTCTCTTCTCCCTGGTACTTGTCTACTACATGCACTTTGACCCCTGAGAACTGGTTGGCAGGCATAAGTCTGCGCAGACAGTGGAGCTGGCCGGTATAGGTTGTGAGGATGGTAATTTGCTCTGGTTTGTACTCCTGAAAGAGAAGGTAGCGGCAGAGAGCGACTACAAACTTGGCCTCATGTTGGTTCTGATGGCTTTTCCCATCTTTGATCTCTTCTTCTAGGTGGTTGTGCTCCACAAAGAATAAGTTGGTATTAAGACCCTGAAATAAAAACATATTCTAGGTTATTCTTTGATGTTTATCAATTTTTTTTTAAATTCAATATTCTTTATCTTATATTTGTTTCCCAACTTTTATTCAAAATTTATTTAAAAGGCTTAGAGATGGTGCAGGTACTTTTTTTTTTTTTTTTTTACACATGCAGGGAAGTAAACAGATATCCACTGCTGAGAAAAACAGGCAGAATGAAAACACAGCAGGAGAGCAAATACAATACACACCTTGATGTTCTCATAGTCCAACACAGAGGGATGGTTTTCCAGCTCTGAGTAGATGTGTGGGGTCAGAAGACGGGCAATTTCTGGCCTCATACGATGCTGAAGAAGAAACAAAAACACAAGCACAGATAAACATAGACAGTCACATACAGATACAGAGGGCATACATGCACTTACAAAACATGCGCACAATTGCATCATCTAAAGATGTCTACATTTTACCGAGTCTCAGATGCTGCAATAATCTGAACCAATGAAAAAAATACAGTAACACAAACCTGGTAGTTGAGCCTGACAAAAGGATGTCCCATCTTCACCAGCCTTTCAAACATGGACGTCTCCAGGTGGAAGTTCTTAGCAAGCTCATATACTGTGGCACTGGGGTGCAACTAAAGGAGAAATCATACATTAATCATATACTCCAAACCTTTTTTCTTTTTTAAACCTTTAAAGATTATTTGATTTGTGTTCATTCCAGCTTTTACCTTCTTCCATCCAATGGTGATTAAGTTACCTTGGAAGGTTTACTGCACTAGATTTGCATATTTAAATGTATTAAAGAGTCCAAGTTTATGACCATGTAAGTGAAGAACAGAGCGATGACTTTCATGGTCGCACGCTTAGTGCGATCAGACCATTTGTAGCTATGCAAATGCTAGTGAACAGTTATTACACAGTTCCTAGACACAGGTGGCGGCAACAATCTATACGGTAGCAAGCCCGGAAGGGATAAACAATGCTCTGCTATGGGTCTCTGTCTTAAGATGACTGGATGGGAATACAGAATGCATGCAAATGCACGCAAACTTTCTTTTGCTGTCCTGTTAAGCATCTTGCTGTTTTGCCTGTATGTGTGTGGGTTTGTGTGTCTAAGCGTCTGTGCGTGTGTGCAAACCTAATTTAGCTAGAGGACAGAGTGTGATTGTGCATGTATGTGGGAGGGGTGTGGGGGAGGCAAGACAAATTCTAATATAAATGTGAAGCATTGTGTTCTGCTCGATTCAACACCAAACCTGTGATTAATGAACAGCACAAAAATGCCAAAGCTTATTTTACTGGGAAAGTGTGATCCATCCACCTCCATTACATGCACACATTCAAGTTTGGGTTCCACAAAAACAAGCTCCTAACACTTGTTCAAAGAGTCAAAATAAATACTATCACATGGCTTTAAACCCATTAAAAACAATATTTATGCCATCAGAATAACTTGTCTTTTTTTTTTTTTAACCATGCCTGTGATTGTCCAGTAGTTTAACTCGATACATCAGACAAAGTTTAATATTGATTTATTTATTCTGCACTTATAGTCAACATGTATCTGGTAGATTAAAGTAGACCCACTTGCAGCCTCAGGTACAGTGGAAAATGACTTTTATATTAATCTGAAGTACCTAAAACTGACCATTGATTTCCAAGCCTGAGTTACAATACCAGGAATTTTGAAGTCAAACTCTATTTTAAATTCCATTCTTATGCTTCTTGGACTTTCTCTCCAACTGTAAAGAAGTCAGGTTTGTTTGTATAGTCAAATACATGCATAAATGCATGTATAAACAGAGTGCGATGAGCAAATATTAGGAGAAGAGCAGACAGAAGTTACACAAGAGGAAGAAACCAGGACAGAATATTGAGATGTGTGATAGAACTGTGTGTAGTTGTTATCGCATACTGCAGATTGCGTGACAGGCTGCCTGGCCATATGTCCTTGGCAGGCTCTGACAAGTTGTTGTAATAGTCTGCTGATGTCCAGCATATCACTCCTCTCTCTTCTCTTGTAATGTCTGGCATGAGAAGTTTTTTTTTGTCCAACTTCCATTTCCCTCAAGGCAACACACACAAACATACTGACAACCACATAACTATACAAATCCCTCATGACAGGATGTCCTTCAAATTTGCACCTGGACATGGAAATGGGGATAATTTAAGAGAATGATGGCCTGTTCAAATACACTGCCACACAAATAGTCACGCAGAGTTCAATAACATTCACGCACAAACGGGGGTTTAGGAAACATTGAGCTATGCGTCTGTGTGAGCTCTCACCTGCTGGTGGTCTCCGATGAGGATGAGGTGTTGGCATGCTTCGCTCAGCGTGGTGATGGTGTGGGCCTCGAGAACCTCTGCGGCCTCTTCTACAATCACCAGGCGTGGACGCACTTCCTGCAGAGCTGCGCGGTACTTGGCCGCCCCTGTCGTTGTCATGCCAATAACCTGATGGGCAAGATAGCTGTTCATTTACACACAAAGCTAGCTTATCGCATCTGCTAATTTTATGATTCATTTTATTAGCACATTCATTTTTATTAGTTTTGCTGCCTGCCTTTACAAATATAGTACTGCTAATTTGAATGCCAGCCTATTTAATGGTGTTATAACTTTTTCAGCGTTTTTGCCACTAGAGTACACCAGACGTACCACAGTTTGCCTCAAAGTTAACTTTCTTATTAAAAGTGAAGGTACAAATTGTTTTATTTCACATGTACAATTTCCTTCAATTCCGAAGTAGATGCATATTTGACAGTCCTTCACTGGGGTAGAGGGCAGAAATCTCAGAGATACATATTTCAAAACCAAATACAACCAAAACCATCTGCATGGCTAGATACCACTATATATAAGTGAGAGAAATGTTTTTTATGTAACATTGGTGAACTAACCCTGTAACCTGTAACATATCTGTTCAAAAACAAGACTCATGTCAGTGTTAATCTATTACCTTCCTTCTTGATATCTGAAAATACAACCATGTATTATATCACATCAAAATTCTACAACTTTAGTGTATTTCACATTATATTTCACAGATAAATTTTGTTACAAGGATCTAATGTAGGATCATTAAAAAAAAATACAAAAAACAGCATACTTCCTATTCACTACTTCAGTTATACTGTACCATGGCTTTCTTCAGGAGACAGAGGCTCTCCTGTCGTTTTACATCAGCCAGTCTGTCCACTGCGTTCTGATAGGCCTGTTCAGACTCCACAGCTCTGGTGCGAAGCTCTATCCTGTACTGTGCCACCCATAAGCTGCAGACACAAAGTAAATTAATAACATAAAAACACTGTGACGACTGACTCAATTATATGAAGGCCTGAAGACTCTTACTATCTGCTCCGCATCTGGAAGTACACTAAAAAAAGAATGATGCTTCTGTACTTGATATCACTGCAAGTGTAGTTAAACAATTACAGCGAGACATATTATATCTGTCTTGGAAGGAAATTGCTCTATTTGTTAGTTTAAATGATAATTAAAAGTATGTAAACATGAGTCCTTACAGTACTGGTTTCACAGTGATAAAAGTTATGTCTTGGCTCTCTGAGGTGAGAGGAACCTCTGGGATACCGTTTCCTGGTGATTAGTTGACTTAATTACACACACTGGGAATAGACTACTTCTCCCAGACTAAGGGTTGCTTGGGGGATGAGAGGAGTGAGGGAAGAAAAGTGATGAAAGGGTGAAGGCGGAGAGAAACGTGAGAAAGGCACTTGGAGAGGTGATGGAAAGGAAGAGTTGAAAAAGAATCACGTAGAAGCGAAACACAGACGCAAACCTACCGATAGAGTCGCCATCTGTCTTGCTGACTGAGAGTCCAAACATCAAACACGGTATCTGCCTCTCTCTCGGACATAGCTGAAGTCTTCCCCAGCTCTCTTCTGATTTTGTTCTTTATCTTTCTCTTCTGGTCCCGTTGCATCTGTACAGATCAGGACAGGTTAGTTCATTAAGTCGTTAATTTGTTGTTCTTTAGCTGAAAAAGGACGGTCCACTCTCTTAGTGTGTTTCAGATCAAAACTAACATCACAGGGTAAGTGGTTGTTTAATATGTGGTAGTATGAGGAGGAGCATGACACAAAATGTGTGTATTTAGCTACAATATGTTAGAGAGAAACCTTGAATGTTTAGAACATCAGCGGTGGAAAAGTGGATTACGATGCAAAATTGATTTTTCTATATATGCAATTTGACAAGAGCCTCCATTGGAATCCATTGTAACTGCTGTGAATTAAAACTGACCACAGCTGCGGGGGAAAGCTTCAAACATTTCAGTGCAGCTTTTCAACCCAACAGGCACTGAGTGATACTCAAAAGATGTTTTGTTGAATGTTTTTTGGATGGGCGCCTAAACAAACATGTATGTGTGCAAGCAGGTGACATGATACAGAGTCCTGCCAGTGGCTTCAGGCTATTCCACTGATTGAAAGTTGGTGGCAGTGATGTGCCAAATAATGAAGCGATCTGCCAATAAAGGCAGGGAGGACTGCTACCAACATGGACGTACTGTACTGTACTCCAGAGGGTACATTTAAGTACAGTGCAGGAGCTGTAAAGATTTCAGCTCTTAGATTCACTGTATACACATTCATACATCTGTTCCTCCATCATTGTTCTAAATGAAAGAAACGCTTTACAGTCTCCACATGAAAAATCTCCTTAAAACATTACCTCCCATCCTTCCTCGCTCTGCTCAGCCTGTATTTCAGCTTTATCCAGATTCATAGCCAGCATCAGCTCTTCCACTTCTCTGACAGCCTCCTCCATGTTTCCTGTCTTTCTGCCATCTCTACCACGTCTGGGACCAATGTTGTCGTCAATAATCCGCTCCGCCTGGATCAGATCGGCCTCCTCTGCTATTTCAATGAGGTCCTCCTCTTCCAACTCCATTGCTTCCTCTGCTGCTATGTCTAACACAATGTCGTAAGTTAGTTAGTTAGTTAGTAAATGAGGTATTTCATCCAGTCCAATAAATGTACAGAATTTTAGCTTGGACAGAAAGATGGTATAGGAAGTGAGTGTACAATGTTGATAAATGGTGAAAAGGTCATGGTTTATATCATTTTTAGGAACTGAAATGGTCAAGCTGAAATGTGATGTGACTATCTATCATTGTTTAGTTACAAAATCCTGCAATAATTGTAATTCTTTTAACTGAGGTAAATTCAATAAATGGTTCAGTTGAATTATTGTAAATTAAATCCATTTGTAAATTTTTCTCAGCCATTTATGTGTCTGCTGGCTGACAATGCCTTTAATGTCATTAGTTCTTTGCTAATGTAACACCTTAAACTTGTCTGTCAACAACATTTTAACTGCATCCCAACAATTGAAAGGTGAAACTGATTTGTGCTTGCTTAGAAAATTTATAGGAGGAAATTTTGCATTGTTAAAATGAGACATTCTGACTAATACAGTTAAAATTTTGGGACGCACTAAAAAGAAGCCAATTATCAGATCATCTCATACTGTTCCATTGGAGCGCCGCTTATAGTAGAAGCCTTACCTTCATTTATATTTGCATTGCCTGTCTCCCTCTGCAGGAAGACAGTGGAACCCAAACCCAACCACTCCATAATCAAACTGGACCTCTTCTCATTCCAGCTCTCAAAACCATCCTGCATCTACAATCAATAAACATAAACTGATGAGGCTGCACTGTGTTCTGTCCTGTCTATCTCAGTTTACACACATAAAATGCTTTTTTTTTTTTTTTTTAATTCAGTATGACTCACAGGTGGCAAGTTCAGACTGTCCCAGTGTCTGTATGAAATGAACCTCCGTAAGATGCTTTCACGCAGGACGCCTTTCAGAGAACACTCCAGCTTCACACTCTGATTCTGGAGCTCCCTCTCCTCCTCACACAGCTGCTTGTAAATCTGTCAAACGGGTCATGATACAGTGATTAGGTGGAGAAATCTCACAAGAATGTGTCTGATAAACTGCGACTTGTAGAGCTGAGAAAAATGAATGTGTGACAAAGTATAAAAATGTGGAAAACATGAAAAAATAAAAACTTTTAATAAAATGTAACAGGCAAATGGGCTAATAGGCAAAGGCTGCAATTCATAAGAGAAATTAAGTGTGGCGCATCTGGAAAACATCATGTTTGGTCATAAGAGTAGGTAAAGTAAGCATGAACCCACCGCATTATATGCAGAACGCAGGTGAGCTGGTAGCGTACTTCTGAAGTTATGCGAGTGGGTCAGCTCCCGTAGAGTGAAACGCTTCAGGATCTCACTGTTGCTGCGGCCTCCTACTCTCACTATGCCGTCCTTCAGAAATTTATGAATACCTTAGATGCAGGGGGAAAAAATGCACCATGAAGGGCACAGAGCTGGAGTTTGAAAACTAAAAATTATTAACTAACACTGAATAAGTATCTATGTCTCAGTAGTGAACATTTCAGCATATAAACAAATGCACCTGCCACGAATTATTAATTGTACAAGGAACAGATGTGCCTCTTTTGTTGACAAGAGGCCCGATTTGCCAAACCACTTAAAAAAAGAATTAAATATATCTGATATTATTATAAACTGGTATCACTGCTTACCCTCAAGGAACTGATCCAGGGCATGGTTAGTGTAACACACCACCAGTATCGGAGCATTGCCAGTTGCACCTTTCCAAAGATTCTTATTGGTCAGCAGAGCCTGAGCAATCTTAAGGCCAACGTAGGTTTTTCCTGAGAAAATTGGAGGAATTGGAATAGCTTAAACAATTCTATTGATTTCGTCATTTCACAAACATGTAAAATACATTTTAATTTTACTTTCATTCACAAATGAATTGAGTCATCCTTCCAGCAATGTCTTACCAGTGCCAGGAGGTCCCTGTATAATGGCCAGCTCCTTGGTGAGGGCCAGTTGGAGGGCTCTCATCTGAGACTCATCCAGCCCCAGCACCTCCATTCTTGGCCAGGACTCTTCGTCCAAGCTGTGAAAGGGCTGCATTTTGCCCTTATACTCACGGTCAGCAATAGATGACAGGTTATACGTATCCTTTATTTGCAGATAAGCTGGGGCCCGAACATCTGTGCTGCACTCCACGATGTACCTGGAAGTATAATGAATAGGATGGAAACTTTCAATATATTATTTCCTCAAGTAAAGTATTCTTAATAATTAAAAGATTTAACTAAGATCCGTTGCAATAAAGATGCAAAATGTTTACCACAGTCAGTTTGTTTTTGCCAAAATTCAGTCTATGTAAGCTTTGCAAAACAGCTGCCAAAAGTGGCATTTACAGTATGACGATAAAAGTTAAAGACATAATTTAAAAATATCACAAGCAGAGAAGACTAATAAAATTGTTGGACTGACTCAATGTGAATTACACAGTAATATCAATCTAAAGATGGTTAATTATCTAACATTAGCCATCACTAGCAAGAGTGCATTTTATTGCATATGAATTCAGCATTGTGTTATTTCTTTTTTCAAAAGTGACATAGCCTTACTTAGGATAAATAAATGAAAACAGTGAGGAGAGCTGGAGAATCAGTCTCCAAATGTCCCCAGCTGACCTGTGGCTGTTTAATTCAACATCAATTGCACCAACAAGAAAATTGAAAGATGGCCTGGAGAACTGTTTTTGATATATAAGCAGTTTATGTTATTGATAACTCCTATGTTGCGATTCTGAAGGAAACACTAGAGAGAAGTTAGAGAGACAGATGGCCAACAAAGTGTGTCACATAATACATTACTTTGTGGTATCTGTGAAGGGCACTGGGAGTGCCACATATAACAGAACTTTTGAACTCATCCATGCGTGATAGCTTTTTGGGAATACCACAGCGATATAATTAACTGATGCCAATTAAGGGTGTGATTGCTAAACTTGCTTTGTACAGTTTCTCCCCCTGCAGCCCTGAAAAAACTACGTGTGAACTTCTTTTGAAAGTGCTGTGGGATTAGATCATAACTCTGACCTTGACAGAGAAATCTGAAACTCCCCCACAGCACACAGACACAAAAACACACAAAGACACACAAAGACACACAAAGACACACACACGACACACACACACACACACACACACACACACACACACCTCTGGAAGGGCAGGTCATCCTCCTCCTGGTCCTGTAGGCCCTCAAGGACATACCGATAGGCCTCAAAGTAGGCTGTGGACTCTACCATCAGGAACAATTGGTCTTTCTGTGGGAAAAGTTGGTTTCGTTAGTTCTTCATGTCTTGTTTGTCGAGTTTGTGTTCTGACACTATGTGTTTTAACTGTGACTTGCCAAGGTCTGGTACAATACATCAAATGGCAACATGTTATGTTTAATGTTGTACATGGCCTCTCACAAATAAAATAAATAAAAATTGAATATCTGTTTCCTATAAAACCATACTGTGTGCTGCAGGATAGAAACTAATGTACAACAGCTGTGCTGAAAGCACAAATGTAAGACTGATGAAAATATAAATACACTCAGTTACCAGTTTATTATGTACACCTGGCTAAAACTTATTCAGTGTAATACAATAGGTCTGCAATAATTCCTCCTTTTAATGATATAATTTCAGTTTTGTCAAAACAGCTTTAGAGAGGTGTCAACTTTATGTTTTCCTCTTTCTCTATCTTACTTTTTGTTTTGGAGCCTGTGGGTTGTGGTGCTATTGAATTGTAAGCATTAATAGTGATAAGTGATTTTAATATTTTGTCCACCCCATTCATATCAGTGAGATCAGACTAAACTATAGAAGCTTCTCAGCACAGTGTTTGAACTGGATGTACATAATAAACAGCCAACTAAATGTACATTACTTTCACAGCTTTTGCATTTAAGTGGCTGAAATCAGATCTTCATGTATCCTCAGCAACTGCATGCAACTTTATAAACAACTTTTGCACAAACTGTAGGCTACTGCCCCACCTGAAGTCTGGCCAGCTTGTATCTGCTTTCTTCAGTAAAGGTAATCTGGACCTGTCCCTTCTCCAGGTATCTGGGGTCCCGATCTGACACTGTGGCAAACAGGAGGCTCTCAAAATTGTCACAGGACAGGCAGACCAGGGAACCATAGATCAGCCTCTTGGAATTCTGCCAGCGCACAAACTGTGGGAAGGATGGAGGAAATATAATAATAATTCATATATATGATTATAATATTATTATATGTTAACATGTATAATTATATTGTTTAAACAGCAAATAACCAGTGAATGTCGTAAAATGTCAACACCACAGAATGTTTGAATGGACAGTCAAAAGGCTAACCTTAAGTGGCTTAATGTCAAACTGGACTAGGTAGGCAATGCCAGTGTGCGTGCACTTGGGAACCACCAGTTGCGTATCAAAATATACACGGATATCATCAAAGCGCTTCGTCTTCAGTGGGTTATCATTCCTTCCAATCTCCATTTGGTTCTGGAGCAATTGCTGGATCCCTTCACGGAGTGGCCGCACAAAGTCCTCCCTCAGCAGTCGGAAGTGCGTGTCAAGGTAGAGGTGGGTGTTTGTGTAGCGCTTAGAGATGAGGTTGGGTCTAAGGAAGGGCCTGTGGTCTGGATGGAACTCCTCAACAGTTGGATAGATGTGTATGGTCCTGAAATCTTGCTGCTCTTCTTCACCTGGGTTAGACAGAATGGGAGATTCAGGCACGTACATATCTATAAAACCTTGTGGCAACGTTTTTGAAACTGCCCATAAGATCTTCTGGCTAATTTGTGCAGTGTAGGCTTGAGAGCAGGGTGTCAAATCAAAATGTTACAAAAAAAAAAAAAAAAAACAAGCCATTACCTGGGTTATCATCACCAGTGGGTAGGAGGGTATACGTGTCCCTGTCTGAGCGCAGGGTTCCCTCACAGGATCTCTCCTCTAGGTGCTTGACTAGGCCCTGGAGATCCTCCAAAGTCTCCTCCATCTCAGGCTGGATGTTCACTCCCAGTGCTCTCAGCTTGTTGATGGAGGCTTGGAGCAGCGTCAGTAGCAAACTCACTGACTGAACGGAGCTAGCAGGGAAAATGTTCAGCACCTAATAAGCACATGATGAGTGTAGTTAGTTAAACTATATAATCAACTACAAAGAGTTCAACTACTACTAACAGAAAGAAGCAAAATAAGGCTAAAATAATATTTGTTTTAAGAATCAGTGAAACAAGGTTTGGGAAAGGTCTTGAAAATCTACTTTCTACATTGTTGGTTAGTTCATATGAGCGATTTCTGTATTTGGGTTTTTGTTTGGGTTTTTCTCATTGGTTTGAATGGTTGGTCGCTAGAAAATGATGTGGATGTCATAGTTTTTGAGCATTAACCTTGTAAAATGTGTTTCTCCATTATCCTTCAGCTGAAATTTTTACATGTTTGGCCCTTTCATTCATTCCTTCTTCTATTTACCTTTGACAGAATAGCCAGGATGTTTTCCAGTTGCTGAGGGTACTGTGTCCTGCGCAGAGGGTTGAACTCTGACCCCATGCCCACCACATGGTGGGGCAGGATGGTTTGGAAGAAGACTGAATCTTTTATGATGCCAGCCAGGTGCTGCAGAGAGCCTCTGTCTGTCCGTGATTTGAAGGCTTTACTCAACACCAGGCAAAGGAGTTCGATAAGGTCCTTCCTCATTGCTTTGTCACGCAGGACTTCAATTAGGGCAGGGTTAGATGAGAGGCTGATGGCCACCACAGACGGGTCTTTTCCAGAGAGATCCTCCAGTGTTTTATAGCCCAGGCGACGGCCCTGTGGTGCCCCTACTCTGCCTGTAGAATTTGACCTCCCCCCATTCCCCTCTCGTCTGTCTCTCGAACCATCTCTTCTCTCGCCCCCTCTACCTCCTCTTCTATCCACGCTATATACTCCTCTCCTTACAGCCATTTCTGCCAACCCTCCTCTCGCTCCTTCTCTTGCATCAGCACCTGGTTGACCATTTCTTCCTACTCCACCTCTCTGTCTGTCTGCACCTTGCCCTCCATTTCCGCCTCTCCCTCTCCCCCCTCCTCCTCTCTGTCTTCCACCTCTTCCTGCATCTCTTTCATCCCCTATTTCTGCTCCTGCTGCTCCTCCTCCTCTTCCTCCCCTTCCTCTCCCTTGTACCCCCACACCTCTTCCTCCATCTGTCCCCTCCCCGCCGCCTCTTCCTGCTCCTCTTCCTCCGCCTCTCCCTAACTCTGCTCTTCCTCCATCTCTCCCACGCATCCCTTCTCCTCCGTCTATCTCTTGTTCTCGCGGCCTGTCTCCCCGTGCACGTCCTCGTCTTCTCCATCTGCCTCTACCGGCATTCTCATTTTGGCCAGTATCATTAGCTTGGGGGAAAAAAACAACATTCATTCAGTGAGACCTTGAAAATTAACACCTTAGTTTCTTGACCTTTGCTCAGTGTTTTAACTTGATTGCGTCTCATACTGTGTAATTACCATTATTAGCTTCTCTTCTCCAATTTGGTAACGTCACTCTTTCCATTGTCTTGCATTTGGCAGTTGTTGAAATTTAGGCTGGTTGTTTGGTTTCTGAGTGGCGAGAGATTACAAAAGTGCAACAATTTTTAAAACAATAAATAAACAAGCATCTAAATAATGTGTCATTTGTGTACAAGATGATAAAAAAAAAAAACAGCCTGTATAAGACGGCAGTGAGTTGTAATGGCTGAACATAGAGACAGGACCCAAATGTAAGAATCGAGACACTCAGTGGGTTTAAATAAGTCTTTAATTAGTAAACAGGTTCGGTACAAAGGAAGGCAGCCCAATAAGGTAATCAATCGAAGACTAAAGGCAAGGCCAAGAAACAGAAATAGGTAGTAAGCTGGCTGACTAGGAAAAACTGTAGGGAAAATTACTGGACCGCTGACACAAAGTAAACAAGACAAACTAGCACAGTGGAAAGGGAACACCAAGACTAAATACTCCGGGGCAAGGGAGACAATGAGACACAGGTGCAACACATTAGGGCGGGGTCAGGTAATCACACAGGAGTGAAGCGCAGGTGAGGTGAGTATCAATATAAAACGGGAAACCCGATACTACAAGCATGAGGGAAGAAGATGAAAGGGTTTTAACTGACAAGACATGACATGAACAGCATCTCATTCCTAAAAAGTGGTTATATTTTTAACTATTTATTACTATTATGCACTGTTTCCTATTATCAGTATCAAAGCAATCCTTGTCTTCGGCCTGTCTCTTCAATCTTAACTGTTATTTTGTGTGATATGTACTTGAATATCCATAGCAGTAAATGCACTTAACATTTCAACTATTCTGACACTTTAAGGTCTTGAAGCCAATGGGAGTGTATATGCACCCAAATACCACTGTGATAGTGCGTCATAACTCCGCGATCGATTCAGCTGGAGACGTGCAGTTTTTTTCACGTAAAACTAGAGACTGTCCGTCGCTAAGCACTTAGTTCGGTCGATAAACTAATATCAAAAATTAGAAAGAATTTTGACAATCTTACCGTTTGCTGGCGCATTGCTGCTTTCTATCTGTTTTGTTAATTGATAGATTTTTTGGCGCCATCTTTGCTAGTGACGTCTGACGACTGAATTGGACATTTCTATTGGCTCCAGTGGATGCTATCACAGCCAATCAGAGTGACTGATTCAGAGGCTTGGCTTGGCCTGGCTTAGTCTGTTAATTGCTTGTATACCCAAACTATATGAGCTCAAAATAATATAGTCATAAACTTTATATAAAATGTCAGGGATCTCCAACCTTTTTTCTTCTGAGAGCTACTTTGACCAAATAAAAGGGGCTGAGAGCTCCTCATGTCATATATTACTGGTTACAGTAATATTTTTTTATTCACATATTGTATAATACACTCAAACCGATCACCAAAACAAATCAGATAAATATGATAATTTAACAAGTCATCAGATATCAATATCCAAAATTCCCATTTTATACCAAAGACCTCTGAAACTGACAAAGATCTGAGTCAAGATTCAGTCAAACCTGAACACAAACATGATGACACCACTGCAAATAAACATCCATAAATCTGCTTAGAAATGTGAGACAAAAAAAGCTCCTCACTCAGTAATCCAGTGATAGTTCTCACTACATCAATGGTACATAACAAACTGGAACTTGAAATAGCTAAGCGCAGCACAGTTCTGTGTGTTTGATTTAGTTGCATT
Source organism: Seriola lalandi dorsalis (assembly GCF_002814215.2). Lineage (NCBI taxonomy): Eukaryota > Metazoa > Chordata > Actinopteri > Carangiformes > Carangidae > Seriola > Seriola lalandi. Next base: position 303,814 of record NW_019525358.1, read on the forward strand.
TGGAGTAGATTTACTGAGTGAAGTTGTGTTGCTTAAAGTTTGAACTATGCATCCATGGTCTGTACGGAGTATATTCTCAGAACCTTTGAGTGAGCTACTCTAAAGCGGGGTGAGCTACTGAGCTTACTGAAGTGGCAGAAAAAAGACAGAAGGATGTGACCAGTGAGATATTTGCAGGAGTGGGTTCGGAGATTATTTTTCAAGGAGCAGAAGAAATACACCCATGAATACAGCTCAAAAGAATGAGCATAACTCATGAACAGATACTTAAAATCACCTCTAGCACAATTTCAAACAAATGTGTGCAACTTGAAGTTTTCTTTCGTTGTCATGGTTTTCAGTGTCTTTATCTCTAAAATAAGGAAAAATTCAAGGTTTTTTGTTTTATGGGCTACTACACCCTTTTATAGTGTACACAAGTCTTTATTGAGTGACATACTGTTTATAATTTAATGAGGTTGTGTATTACTTGGTGAAATTACAACTTTATAAGGCAAAACACAAAGGTATGAAAAAATGGAAAAGTCTTAATGTGGGCCTCCAAAGGTTAATATGTGTGACATTTCCAGTGTATCTACTATCCATATGCTTTTGAGTGTACTTGGCTTGCAATGGCAATGACCCAAATAAAGAGCAGGCCCTCTACTGGTAACACGAAGGACTTGCATGGGGTTGGACTTCTTATGGGTAAGTTTCCTTTCGCCAGAATTCGGATGAAAGGTCTATTTTGACCACAAAATGTCTTTTGTCACGAAACTGATTAAATACCGTCAGGCTGAGCAGATACTAAACCAACACATTAGTAAATGTGTAATGTCTTTTATTTTTCGAAAATTTTCTCATAATCTATACTCCACAGTCATTCTACAAATTTCTTACTGTATCCGGACTATTGATATCAGTCCGATCTTTATTTGCTTTATTCTCGTTCCTATTTTCATTCATATTAACGTATAATTTAGCCAAGTGCCCCTGCCTCCGACATATCCGTCAAAAGCAACATACAGAAATAACTTACCTACAATGAAATCCACTTGATACGAATATTTCCAGGACCATTAAGGACAGGAAACAGGCCTGTTTGCTATTATTGCAGCATCTATTGCTGAGCCGGTAGTCTCTGTCTGAGCTCCCCAGCTGCTCAGACGCTCTGACTGCTCGGTTCAGGAAGCTGCTATTTAAATGCTCTGTCATTTTCGTTTTCGTTTCATCCGAAGAGACACACCACACCTAGATGAAGTCAGTGTGGAGCACGAATGACTAAGGCGCACATGATTAATATCCGTGCACAGCGGATTATTCACAGTTTCATCTATTCAGTATTTATATTTACAAATATGTGGCGGGATGCTGGGTGTCTGACAACCTGCCTGATTTTAATCATGGTGTAGCTAATGGTAGAAGACGTATTCAGATGTTTTACTTAATACCACATCGAGATAAAACTCAGTTATAAGTAAAAATGTCCGCATTCAAATTATTTTATATAGAAGTAAAGGTGGGCAAGACGTTTGTAATAGGCAACTTAGGTATATCTCTCTGTACTACAGTTTGGAAACATTTTGGAAAAAATATATATTCTGTTTCACCATTGCTGGTGTTAACTGTGTAGACTACATTTCAACCCCCCTAGAAGATTACCGTACTGCACTTTAAGAGCAATGCATGGAAATGTACAAGCCTATGGAAACTATCTTTAGATTTAGACCATGGTATATGGAAAGAAGTGTTTGGCTTTTGAAGCACAAATACTTGATCAGAAAATAGACAAAGACAATATGCGATCAAACTTAGCACAGTAAATTCATAAATTCACACTGTTTATATATATATGTATAATATTATGTAATAATAATAATCGTTAATAATATTAGTTTTAGTAGTATTTTTATTATAGTATTAACACTCAAAGGTAGACGCCTCCTCCTCTTCACCTCCCATCATCCTGACCCTACGTGATGATGAGTCAGTCTGGGCAGGGAGGATCTCTAATGCTAATGTATCCTATTGGTCGCCTCAACCAATGTAAACATGTAGCCGTTTCATCTCTCTAAACTTATTGATGTTAAGCACTTTTTTCTTATCGGTAACGAGTTCGTCAGTAGTCTGCACAATGATGGCTGTGTTGCTGGAAATATTGGTTTCAGAACCAGGACAGTGCAGCGTTAGCTTGGCGACTAGCTAACGCTGAATAGCTAACTGTTGTGGTCGTGTTTTGTATGAGGCTGGCTTTGCTAATTAGACGGCTAGCTTCCAGTTGGCAAGTAAGGAGGGATAAATCGAGTTTAGCCAGACAAAGGATGGCAAGTAATGTTATCTAACAAGGACACATCAAGAAGTGGAGAAAGAAAATGAAGAAATCTAGAAGTGCTGGTGCCTCGTCACCAGTGAATGGAAAACAAGGTAACGGTAAGTGTCATGTCGCTAAGTTGACAGTCTCCAGTTTAGCCTATCATACTGTGTATTCCGGGTAATTTCGGGGTTAAAAAAACACATGATTGCTTGCGTCTGTTGGAGTTAGCTAAGCTAATCACATCGCCTGAAACGACCGTAAATGTATTCGTTACAGTTGCAAGCTGTAGCAAGTCAACACATGCTAGCTAGTTAAACACGGTGTTTTGTGTGTCTCAGACTGGGACACCAGGCGGAAGAGGAAAATTGCGGACATCACGCAGGCCCTGAGCGTGAGCCCAGTGGATGTAGCAGCTCTGAGGAGGATGGCTATCAGTGAAGGAGGACTGCTGACTGATGAGATACGCTGTCAAGTGTGGCCTCGGCTTCTCAATGTGCCCCTTGAAGTCCTGGATCAGGAGCCAGGTGTCATGTTAGCTATACATGCATGGACAGAGTAATATAGGCTACACATCTATATGCTATTGCACATGCCTTTCCTTTCCTACTATGCTTGATAGTTATTAAAACACACAGGTGCACGCTCTCCCACATATTTGACTCACACAGCATTGCTAATTGTGACATGTCTTGTCCAGAGACTGTGGAGCGAGAGAATAACAAGGACTACAACCAGGTCCTGCTGGATGTCCAACGCTCACTGAGGAGGTTCCCACCTGGTAAATAATGACAAACAACTCAGTTTGACTCATATATGCTATTGCCAGCTGCATTGTTTCAGATGAACACACACAATCAAGCTGTGTGTCCTGACCACCAAATCTGACTCTCAAATTAATGATTTGAATATACTTTAAGCCAGTCATTTCAGCTCCTCTTGGAAGCCACCCATTCACCTCTGCAAATAATTAAATGGCATTGCAATATGCAAACTGCTTTGCTATTACTTGCTGTTTGTGTTGCCTTTGGTAGTAGTCAACCTAGCATACAAAATTACAGGAATACAGCCATGTTGCCTTCTCTGTTGTTACTGAATCTCTGCTAGTCCATCTCAACAGTATTGTCAAACCAATATCTATCAATTTAACATTGAGCTGCACCCAGAATGTGTGACTGGTGGTGGGAAAAAATGTCAAAACTGTGGAAACTTCAGCCTCTGCAAGCTCTGATCTCAGTGAACGTTGATCTGTGCCAAACTGTGGCGTCCGTCATCATCATGCGGAACAGTTTTTCCTTTAAAAAAGTTCTCCTTCTGGAGGAAAAAACTCAACAATAATATACAGTACTGTATTTTTGATTAGAATCCTTTAAATAAATTAATGTTGGTATTTGGTATTACTCAAAACACAACCGCATTTGTACTTATTTAGCTTTTATCCTGAAATTATGGAATTGCATTATTTATTTACTAGTTTTTCATTCATTCATACTGGCAAGCTTGATTGGTAGGGGATCCAGCAATGAATGTTACAATTCATGCTCCATAATTACTCAGATTATCTTCTGTTTGGCTGAGGAGTATAGCACAACAAGCACTATTTCTAAATTGTGAAATCATAAGCCCGAAGGAATTACAATGGAATTAGTAATGAAAAATTGGTATCAATACATTAACTAACAAATATTTATTTTGTTTTGGGTGGACTTGTACAGGTATGCCAGACGAGCAGAGGGAGGGTCTCCAGGAAGAGTTAATTGACATCATCCTCAGAGTTCTGAAACGTAATCCCCAGCTGCACTACTACCAGGGATACCATGATATTGTTGTCACCTTCTTATTGGTCCTGGGGGAGCGCCTTGCAACTGCTCTTGTGGAAAAGCTCTCCACACATCATCTCAGGTACTTAACATATACATATATACATATAAAAATATATACATATATACAAATCCATTTAAATGGGAAAGTGGGCTGAGATTTTCTCATTTCAAAAAGAATATCCTTTCCCTCCCCTCCTCCCTCCCTTCTCCCTGGTTTAACAATAGGCTCTATTGTGCAGTCTAAAAATGCTCTTTGTTTTATCCTCCTTCTCAGGGACTTCATGGATCCCACCATGGACAACACAAAACATATTCTTAACTATTTGATGCCCATCATTGAGAGGGTCAACCCAGAGGTGCACGACTTCATGGAACAGTAAGGCTCTGCTATTGTAATGACAAAAGGCCAAATCAAATAATAGATAAAAACATATGAAGCTTTGCAAAATGAAATATCCACCAGAACTTTATTGAACATGCAGCAATTTTGCCAGGTACAGCAGCTATAACTGAAGCTCAGTGTTGAGAGTATTAAAGGCCTTCATACCCAACAGAGCTTGCCCTTTGGTTATGAAACTTAATACGATTTGTATCTGCTCGATAAATTGTTTCCAACAGTGTCTGTTGTCCTGAACTTGGATATTTCATTTTCATCATTTAATTATTTTCACATGCTAAATGGAAATAACTTTATAACAATTATGCAATCTTGAGAACGTGCCTCTCTTGATAATCAGTTTGATCACTTTACAAAAGATAATGGACGCATGTACCAGTAGGTTTTACTCGAAGAGAGACACAACAGTGTGTTTCCAGTAAAGAAATCCTCAGCATTTATTGTAATATTATGGGTATTTTTCAAAGGAAATTTAAATGGATGATATATTCAGTTGAATTCGTTTTACAGCCACTGGGTTTGGCTGTTTCCTGTGAAGGATGACAGCTTTGACAGCTTAGTGATCCTATTATGACAGCTCAAGTTACTTGTGTAAAGACTTAAGATCACAGGCCATTAAGTCCTCCCACTAGGTGGGCTAACATGTCACTTACCCCTTATATCTGACTTTCAGTTCCAGATCCCATAACAGATCTGTAACTTCCAGTCATTTTTGGTCTTGAGTGCTATATTGTACCTGGTGCATCAGAACACTTCGGTTTTGTGTCCTGATATAAGAGGATCTCTGCCATGTTTTGATTCTTAGGGCTGAGGTGGGTACAGTCTTCGCTCTTAGTTGGCTGATCACCTGGTTTGGCCACGTCCTTTCAGACTTCCGCCATGTTGTCCGGTTGTATGACTTCTTCTTGGCTTGCCATCCACTAATGCCCATCTACTTTGCTGCTGTGGTGAGTTCCCTAAAATCAGCACTTAATGTACAGTACATGAATTAAGTCTGCTCAATCAATAAAACATTTCCAAAGGAAGGGACATTTAGATGAGCTTAATTTTTTCATATGTGAGCCTGAGGCAAACAGTTATCCTTTGATGGTGCATCCATTTACTTAACTCGGACAGTGTTGTCACTGTGCAGAGGCCTGTGTGACAGTGCGATGATATACTGTATGATGTTATGCCCAATGTTAGGGTTGTGTAAAGGCAAAATTGTAGGTTGCTAGGATGTCACGATGCCATGACCTCTACTGCACTTAAAAAAGGTGATATTGATTGTTAATGAATCCTTTAATATACATTGCTGATCAATTTTTCCAGCCCTGTTGTGGTGGTCTTTCTCAGAACTCTGCAAACTTCAGGATTTAAAGCTGCAAGTCTTAAAGCCCTGGTTTCAGTAAAAAGAAGACCTTGAAGGATTACATTTTTAATTCTATATTTGCTCTCTGTCTCCTCCGCTCCCTTCCTGATCCACACTAGGTTTTGTTGGCCCAGTCAAGGTTATTGTTATTACAAAACTAGGAGCTTTGGTGATAAGGTATTATGCTTTTCAAAACATCACTCACGCTGGTGTACTTAAGGTGTCTCAGGAGAGCAGCTTACTACATAGCTTAATTTTAACAAATTAAAACAAACTTAAACCAACTTTAGAGAGTGTGAGTGTGACTGGATTCATATTGTCTGGCAATGGCTTGCCATGATATAGGACAGGTTGGCAAGTAGGTTTTGCCTCAGGCCAATTTCTTTCTAATCCATTAGATGGTGGGTCAGAACATAATCAAAGGCTAATTTGAAGAAAACGATTGATTAAAAATGCAACTGGAATTTTCTTTGTTACTGTTAACGTGTGGCGCTGTGGCCGATAGTCATATATTATATGTTTGACTGATTTATCGAACTGGTGTTATTTTTTCATAACACATATTGTATGTCCACAAGAATCCCTCGGAACTTCCTGTCTGAACTTTTCAAAATAAAAGCTCGAAATAACTTGAAAGCATTGCTGTAAAAAAATCAAACTCATGCCTTTATTTTGTTAAAGAGGAACTTATACTTTAGGTAACTGTTGCTGCCATGATGGAGATCTATTTTAGCATCAGGCGCTGTGCACTGACTACAGTGCAGCGGCTGCACTGTAGTCTGATGCATGACTGTATGTGTCTGTCATCCACTCTCATCATGGATAAAAGTATAATAAGTATTCTTCAGGTGGGGGTAGATTCTCTATTTGGACATTATAGCTAAATTTGGGACTGTTGGTCCGATATTGTAAGATTAAAAAACACCATATATTATTGCTGAAGGGCAGTTTTGCTCCCTCCAGCATTGTTTGGTTTCTACTTAGAAAACTGTTTAGTGCTTCTCCCAAAGGTTTTCCTGTTTTCACACACTCACACACCCTTTCCTTCCCCTCGTGCAGCCTAGCATCTAAAGATGCACATGAAATGACACATTGAGTATAAGGTTATACGGTTACAATCAATACAGAATACAATGATCATTGTGTATAACATGTATAATTTCTTAACAGAAGCCATTTACATCTACATCAAATGCATTTTTCTCCCACACTGTATAATTAGATCACTGGCACTGTTTAAACCATAACGTCAGGTTAAGTTTAATGTGGCCACTGGTTCAGATAACCTGATCTTCTCAGGCATTGTATTCGTAATTCTTCTATCTCTAATGCAACTATACCATTTTGGCCCTTTGAATGACAGATGCGCCTATATGTGATATTTGTACATGGTACATGTGTTGCAGATTGTACTGTACAGAGAAGAGGAGGTTTTGGAGTGTGAATGTGACATGGCCATGGTTCATCACCTGCTGTCTCAGATTCCCCAGGACCTGCCGTATGAGACACTCATCAGCCGAGCAGGAGACCTTTTCGTCCAGTTTCCTCCTTCTGAACTGGCTAAAGAGGCAGCCTCACATGACAGGTGTTTATCTCTTTAGGTTCACTACCTTACCTTTTACAGAACACTACTTGCCTCAGTGGCGTGAATATTTAATTCTCTGCTTCTACATTCGCATGCTGACTGTTATTATAAACTGTAATATTTCATATTTCATTTTCTGCTGTTTCTCAATGACTCCAATTACTCACTGTTCTTTTATTAACCCTTTCATTTTCTGTCTCCCTTGGTCTCTCTCTATGCATCTCTCCGTTTTCCTCCTAAGCATGGCAACCTCTACCTTTAAGGACTTTGATCTTGCGTCCACTCAACAGCGACCAGACTCTGTTCTCCGTCGCCGACGCAGGCAAAAACAGGCTGCGCTTGAGAGCTCAGCATCCAGCTCGGTAGTAGCAGTGGCTCAGCCTTCAGCAGCACGGCGGTTTGTGCGACTGGCTGTCATGGGTCTGACGGTGGCTCTAGGAGCAGCAGCTCTCGCTGTGGTCAACACTGCCCTGGAGTGGGCCCCCAAACTGGACCTGTTTCCTTGAACTCTTTTACCCCTACACTCCAACTTATCTGTCCTTGACTGAATCTAGTCGGTGGGTCTGTTTCCAAGAACCCTTAAAGTAATAAACCACAAACCCTACAGTCGATAACACTGTCTGGAGTGTACTCTCTAAACTGAACCAGTTAACGCTCCTCCTTTTCTTCTAGGATGTTACTAAACATCCTACTCTGTGTGGGGCTTTTAGGACCCCAGCTGAGGGTCCTTTTTATGAAGTATACTCATGAAGAGCACGCAGCAGTGTAACAGCTACAGCTGCCGGTGTTCTGAAACGAAGAATCCATCCTGTTATAATGAAGAGACTGTATTTCTAAGAACTATTATTGATGGTGTCATTATTAAAGTTTATTTATATTTGGTATTAGGATAATCTGATATTCAGTTATGCTCACAGAGATTTATGCTGAAAGCTTAGTGGACTCACTACACTTGAAACTGCTGCCAATTAATAGAGCTGAAGTGAATGTATGAGAGTGTGAGTGTGCGCATGTGTGTGTTTGTGTGTGTGATCGCAATCCGTTTGTTATCCATTTGATACCTGGACTGAGACCAAAAAGAGGATTGGTAGAATCCCCTCTTTGTATAATTTCCTGTTTCTTAATTCACAGGTATGTCAGAAGCTGTATAGCAATATGGTCATTTCACACAGGCACTTTTTACGGTCAACATTTTATGTTTTTAGGTCCTTTTGTCCCTTTTTAGTTGTTTGAATAAGCCTTTTCAGTCGGGAAAGAAAATGTATCTTCCTTTCTGGGATCAAGTATCTTCAAAACATGTCAACAGTGGCTAAAATTTAGTTTGGCATCAATCAAAATCATAATATTACTGGTGTTATAAAAGTAGATGTTTTGTAGTCTGCTTGACACTTAATTTTGTAATTCAAAAGTTAAATGTGAGGATTAGGTCCCTGATTGGAGTACAACTTCACCAGTCCAGGAGGTAAAAATCCATATCCAGTTACATACTCACTTAATTGTTTGGTTGTGCAATCTTAAAATGTGTCTGTGTTTCATGGCCTCAAACGACTAGTGTATTTTGTCTGCTTCACTTTTTCAGGAGTAGATGATTAATTCTCTCCTTGTCGCTCAGCAGCTGACTGACTGACTGATTGACTGACTCACTCACTCACTCAATGCCTGGTAGCAGAAAATGTCAGAGCTGGGAGAAATGGCAAGTAAAATAAAAGTGGTAGTCTTTGGGTTGGCACAATGGGGGACCCAGTTTGCACTGAGAGCATTAGTTATGAAAAATCACTTTAAAATTAGTTTGGTAGGTGCTTTACTCTCTCCTATCGGAAAGGTGCTCCTGTCAGAGAAAGCACCTGAGCCTTTAAATAAATACTGTCCAACATTTGTGTTTTAAACATGACTGAACTTGATTTGAACACACCCCTCTTAGTAAATAGGATTGCCCGCAGCATAGAATTTCAGTGGCAGTCCGGCTCATTCCAATGTTCCAGTCATTTTCATTCAGTCACACATTTTAAATAGGGGATTGCATTGCAGTGTCAGTGGTATGGCACTCACCTGAATACCCAAGTCTTAACAGAAAATACTAAGCAAATAGTTTGTCAGAGCACTTCATTTTAAGTTGGTTAATTTGAAATCTTTTCGTCTTTTGTTTAATGGAAATCTTCACCTGCATTGGATGGCACAAAACCCAGCCGACTAAAAACATATCTTGAAAGCAACTCAAATGATGTAATTCAGAAAATTATTTTTTTTGCCACTGCGATTAGGAACTTTACACCTTGGCATCCCATTCCTATACTATGACTGATCGATTTATTGCCTTTGTAGTGAACTACTGATTCAGCTGGTAAGACAGACAGACAGACAGCTCGATCAAAATGAGGGTGGACTGGAACATTTCCAGGGATGCTCTGAGGTGCCTGAGAGAATAGCTGTTCAGCAGTATTGTAATGCAACATTTATCTGCACTCAGTGGTTTTCATTTATTTTCATTGCACTAAATGATTTATCTGCCTTTTATGTTTATTTTGTTATAATAAAACTGTCATACTAATGTTAAGTTGTACAAGAGAATGCTAATAAACTAGAGTGAAAATGTTCTGTGTGTTTGTTTGGACACAGTTACACATCAATGTGGAAACTTCAGACATACAGTATCTTTAGATACAAAATAAATTCTCTGCTTGGAATAATAAGTTGTGCCTGTTGTAGTTTAGTTGTTATTTTAAAAAGCTTAATGGATGTCTCCTACTTCACTGAAAAGTCTCTTCTGTGTTTGTGCAATGGAGATTTCAGGTTTCTACAAAAACTAAGTACATAACTCAGAATTTAAGGTGAGCACCGAGGAACTTTCCTCCTTCAGCAGACGAAGGTGAAAACGGTCTTTTAGTGTCAAACACCCAAGTGAAGTAACAAAACACATTTTTGACTGAAGAGGGATTTTAAGGTACACCATTTTGATACAGCAAAGATATTTTTCAGACCAGGAAGATCCACCTGAACCTTCAAAGAATTTTTGTCCACATGTAGTTACTTACATAAATTACTCAATTTGATATTTCCTCAAATACGGTATTTTGACAATTTTCAGATGGATCTGATATTTTACATTTGTACTCCTTTGTAAACTTTATCCGGCCTAATCTGTATTTATCAGGATTAATTCAACATTTGTGAGCCTTAGCTCTCAGTTACATTCAGCTGTGCCTTTGTCAGCATCATGATGACATCATCAGATTCACATACTTTTTTGTCATGTTCAGCTAGACTCCATCAACCTTTGTTATAGTTTGTTAACTTCACTTGTACTTTAAGCTTTGTGCTAACATTTCATCGTATTCCAATAATGCTAGAATGCAATGCCTGTATGTGCAGTGTAATAGTAGTAGTTAAAAATTATCACTTTCAAACACATGCATTGTGTCCATAAGTAATGAAGGTACGCCCATATGAATGTGGTACACGTTTTAATATTAAACTCAAAAACTCAAGTTATTTCTTATCAGGCTCTGGCTGAATCTAAAGTGTAGTTCACAAGTTGTACCAACAAAAACTGACAAAGTACAGCTGTTGCAGATACAGGACAGTTGAGCCTGTTGAATGTTGAGCTAAGGCTGATAAAGTGTAACTATGACTGCGTCTGACTTGTTCTAAAATTATCATAGTACAGCACATTGTTCTTCCTCAAGGCTAAAGAGTGAAAATATTTGAATTGTGCCTTCATGTTGTTGCTCAGCCAGCAGAGATGAACGTCTTCTAAAAGGTTCTTCATTTTATCTAATGACATGACTGAAGACAGGTTAACAAAAATTATATGATAAGACATGTTTCAACTAATAGTCAAACCCAACAAACACGTAAACAAAATATTTTTTTTATATATTATAGTACATTGGTTACTGTAAGTCTTGAGGAATTAACACGTAAGAATTACAGATAAAGAACCAAATACCTGACAAAAAAATTCACCATCATTATTTGTCCAGCTTTCTATGTTTTAAACCTGATACTTCAAAGACATTAATTGCATTGGAGCAGCTTGTTTTGCATTATGAAAACATTCATTCAATGTAAACACTTAAAACAACATCCTACACTGCAGTCTGATTAGTCGACTGAAAGAAGTTCCATTGCATACAAGTCTCATTTCAAATCAATCATTTTCATCACTTATCGACACCGACATTACAACTTGTTAGAATTTCAGAAAACCTTCTGGTCACTGTCAGTTTACTCCAGTAATTATAACAGTCATTTTTTTATTTCTCCTGGTGTTTCATAGATTAAATGATGAGTTGCAGGAAAAAAAACAATAAATTATTCATGAATGCTCGTTGTTTTAGTGGTAGGTAATTAGTTGTAGCACACAGGAAAGAAAAACAAAGGAAATTCCTTATTTGTTACCCATGGACCGACATTTTTATAAACTATATGTGAGTATAAGCTTTTTCTCACCTTCTTGTCTGAAAGTTTAAAAATTTAAAACTGGGTTTTTCAAACTACAAGTTTTGACTCAAAGCCAAACTTGTGTAAAAAACAATATCATGGTCGAATTGTGATGAAAGCAGTAGCCAGAAGTCAAAATGCATATCAAGCATTGATGCATCGCAAAGAGGTATTATCATAGCAGAAGGTCCCAGTAAAGCTTATCTTCTCACACTGACATTTAATATCCTGAGCTGCAGAGATGTAGGATATAGCTGGTAGTCTGCATAGCTTGTGTATAGTATATTTCTCTATGGTAACCAAACCATTGAAGAAAAGTTTGCATCAGCAGCAGAACAACTACTGTACAGTGTCCTGTCAGTGTGTCACTGAAATCAGGGCTGAAAGTCAGTAAAATAAATCAAAAGAGCACATGAACGCAGCCAGCATTAAACCAGAGGACTGAGCACCCGCTGAGGTCTACATTTCTTGAGACAGTGCATGTACTTGCAGCTCTTTGTTATAGTATGTGTTCATTAGTGTGCTTGCCTCAGTGGCAGTTTTGGCAGTTAGGATGACATGGTTGATTATTGACTCGACATCTACAACCACCAGATATGTCACCATTGCCCTGTAAAAAAAAAAAGAAAAAAAAAAAAGGAAAAAATAAGTCAGATACACAGGTTACTCTCCTCAACAATCAACCAACACTGTGCGAAAATGTTTTTATCTAGCTGTGTGTGTGTGTGTGTGTGTGTGTGTATGTATGAATGTGTGTGTGTGTGTGTGTGTGTGTGTGTATTCACATTTGGTCCCCAGCGAGCTTGTTTGGTGACCCAGCAGATTTCTGTCTTGCACATCAAACAGCAGATCCAATCACAGCCATCTTTCTTCTGGACGATGATGTCACACCGCGGACATTTCATGGCCTCCCCGTTCTGCAGCAGGCTCTGTGGTGAAACACAGTGAAACAGTGTAAAATGTTACTTTGCATCATGAAACAATTATGAGTTAAGAACTCAGAGTCTGAGGTACTGCTGGTGCATCACACATGGATATTGAAATATTGTCTAACTTATTGAAAATCCATGTCAGAAACTGTCTCCAAAATACTTTACAGTTCAACGCACAGATGAAAGAGATTTTATGATTCATGTTAAAGAAAACAGACACTCCATCAGCCCTTCCAGTTTAGGTTAGCGGCACACATCTGTTTTCATGCACGATTATACAATATTTACAGGGCCTTAGACAAGATAAAAATAAATAAAAGCTCTGTGCGATTACTTTTTAAAAATAAAATACTAACTTTAAAAGTTGAAAATTGTATTGCTGCTAAGGAAGTGGTCTGTTCTTTCGTTCATAATGAACAGAAACTATAAAATACAAGATTGTTACTGTTCCGCACATGTTTCTGGATCCATGCTGATCTGCCAACACCAGGGTGCACATGCCTGTTTATTGGCTAATATTAACAGGTGTAAATTTTCACACACTGGTTGACCTACCTCAAGCATCTGCTTAGTCTGCTGAGCCGCCTGGTCGTTCTCTGCTCGGATGCGCAGGTCATCCTGGTAGTCCTTACAATTCATGCCTTCATGGATGGCCTGAGAATACACACATTATCTCTTCTGTTTGCGTCGAAAGAAAAACTTTAGTCAGTTAATGTAATAAAATGTAAGAAAGCTACCCTGCAGAGGATGCAGTTGGTCTCATCGCACAGTTCACAGTGGAACTCGTTGACTTCATCCTCGTAGACGCACCACCCTCGACAGTTGGGAGTCTGACAGTGGAAGCTGTGCTCTGCGCGGCTCTCTGCGATGCTCAGACGCAACTCCAGAAACCGCTGGTGCTCTTCCTCTGTGAGCAGCTGCATCCAGGATCATACAGTTAGCAGTAACAAAAAGAAAGTCAGAGAGTGTACATATGATATGGATGTCACTTACACATAAAAGGAAATAAAGAAACTGCGACTTGTTGGTTGGCGCTTTGCCTGAAGCTTAATATACTGTAAATTGTACTGTAAATCCCCACTGTCCTATTGTTGAACATTTATGACTCAGGTATGCCATATGCTGTTGTTCAGCTGTTCACGCTATGAGATAAGATCATTTTTTATTAAAATCTTCTCTTCAAAATTAGGGTAAGCAACATATATGTACTTTAATTTTAATGTCAAATGGCAGAAAAAAAACTCCCTCACTTAACTTCTATTCCATACTTTTCTACAAGTTCTTACATTTTATAGGAGGGTTTGAAGAGGAATTTTTTATTAGTCCGACCAATCAGATCAATCATTTTCACAGTCATAACATGGATTATTTTCTGGATTGTTATTATTATTATTATTATTATTATTATGTTATTGTGAGTCCCATCAGCTTTTAGATTCTGAAAGTGTCTTGTCCTCCTGTCTCACCGCTTTAATTTCTCTGTCCAGTATCTTGCTGTCACATTTGTCAGGACAGGACACCTCAGCATCTTGACTGTTCACTATTGTCCCTCTTAGACACTCCCTGGACAAGGACACGCACACGTAAAACACACAGAAGAAATAATGTCATGTATATTCAGACTTACAGAAAAGCGGACAGAATACTTGTCGTTTTATGTCGTATGAAATACTACAAAGCTGTTTCCTGTCTGACCTGCAGAAGGTGTGCAGACACTCCCTGAGCACAATGCCCTCTCCTGGCTCCAGGGTAGAGAAGCAGATGGGACAGTCTGTCTCTGTGGCATTGGGGATAAGGCGCTGATCTTCTGTTGCCAACAAGTACAGGTAGTTCTTCTCTCGTTCCACCTGCTGAGCCTTCATTACCCAGCAAGAGAGAGAGATACATACACAGCACAAAGATTCATTACAAACTGTCATTATAAATATCATAACCCTGTGTTTCCAGCAAAGTTTTAATAGACTCTGGTGGTGTTATGTCTACTTTTCCATGCGTCATTTTTATTTTGTTGTGCAGAGTATACAGTAAGTGTCATCTATTGGTTCTGCATTTATCATAAATATTGTATCATAAAGGATTTTACTTTTGTCTTTTCCATACAAGAGAGCTATGCTAATCATCCAGTGACTTTAGATTACTACATATAACTTCATGTTTCAGTAACAGATTTATGCTTATAAGTCACCACACAACAACCAACAAAAGGTTCCGGGAGTTCTGGTTGTTTGGATTTTTAATGTTACCTGCTCATACTGCAGCATGGCCAGCTGCTCCTGCTGAATCCGTTGAACCTCCTGCTGGTCTGGCTGGTAGATGTCGGGCACCTTGTAATCCTGTGGCCGTTCCCCTCCACACATCTCACAGCCAGGACGTGTTGGCTTGTTCACGTATGTACACGAAGTACAGGCCCAGCCCAACTACACACACACAAACACATTACAATACAGTAGAGCTTACACAGCCCCTGGACACACATATAGGCAGTTTTATAGGGCTCAGACGCAATGCAGACATAATGCGTAACACAGTTTGTACACTGACCTGAGGTTTAGGAGGCACGGCTGGTTTAGGAGCAGTTGGGGGTTTAGGAGGAGGAGTAGGAAAAATCTGTTGAGGCTCTCGAGGAGCTGCCTTCGCACCACCACCTCCGCCTAGCCCTCTAGGAAAAAGCTGCATCGACTCCATCGACTCCACGATGCCTAGGAATAGATTATCATACCATAAAACTTATATTTATCCGGTAATCAAGGCTAGCGATCACAGAAAAACATTTCTGTCTAGGGCTGGGTATTGAGATACTGAACTTCAATGTATTTTCAGATTTGACAGAAATGTATCTGTATCCAGCAGCAAACACTGTCACGTTTATGAGCATTTGTCAATATTTTAATAAACTAAATCAGTAGATTAACTAAAACTGAAACTTATTTGTAGTCTTGATCTGTGTGTGTGTGTGTGTGTGTGTGTGTTTGTGTGTGTGTGTTACCGACCCTCAATTCGTAGCTGTTCCTGGTCCTGGATGTGTTGATGCCGTGTGAGATGACCAGCATGGGCGGAGAGGATGAACAAGAAAGCCTGGTCCCCGTCTTTACGGACACCGTGATTGTACAACGTGTCCCGGTCCTGAGCCAACCTTTTGCCGATGACCCAACGCTGCAGCAAAGGGTGGAACCCAAAGTCATGGCTGATCTGTGACGGGGAAATTAGGGACAGACAAGATCATTTGACACAGCTGTAATGTAACATCTGTTGAGAGGGAAAATGATTCTCGCTTGTGATCGTGACTGATGATAACAGAAGGTGTGTATGAACTGCATTTGTGCCAGTGTTCGTGTACATGCATTTAAATAAAGTTTACACACAAAAAAATCAGTATGTTACAGAAATCTGTGCTGCAAAGAATTGCATTAGAAATATAAAACTTCTAACTTAGTAATACCAGAAAGAAGCACCTGCTGTCCTACTATAGTATGCTATATTTTTCATAACAATACATAGGAAACAGGAACAGTCATCAAAGTTGCTGTCACATCAGTACCTTATCTTTAAGTTGTGCAATTGTCATACCAGCAGAAACCACAACATTCACTGGGATGTAGTTATCTGACTGAGCATCCTCCACTCCAACCTTCAACCTACAGAACAGAAATCAACAGAACCTGTCAGTGTTGTGTTATTCTGTATTTTATCTGCTTACTGCATAACAGAATCAAATGTAACCACACACAGGGACTCAGTCATGCATGCGCACACTTTTGTTATTCATTGCTTGTTGCCATATACTTTACTTTCATTTCCCACCAACCCTTATCCACTATATAATATATTAACAGAGCTCACTCTAAAAATAAACACTTCTCTTCAAAAGAGGGAAACTCTTCCCCCGCAAGAGACAAGGTTCATGGTTTTCTGTTATGGAAAAAATCGGGCCAAGGTAAGGAAGTCAAACACAAACATACACCTACACACTGTGGTGTCCCACCTTATGGAGTCCTGAGGGTAGGCCTGGCTGTTGATACTGACAGACACTGGGACAGAGAGTTGTGACAGCCTCTGGCACAGTTTAACAGCCTCTTCACTGTTCCCACTGCTGAGGGCTTCACCCAGAGCGAGGGCGAGTTCCTCCGCTGCAAAGGGAGCAAGGAAAAAGTTCTATCCCTAACGTCACTTATTAACAACACATGCCATTTCTTAACAATGGCTGCCACCATTGGATGGCAGTGTTTTATGGATTAAATATGCGGTATCTTGTCTATAGTTTTTTTCTGTGTACTTTCCCCCTACATAAGAGGAAATAAAAATTTGAACTGTGTCTTTTAGTTTGGTAGAACACAATCAAAACAATGGCCTGTCCCCCCACACATATGACAGAGATCAACAATTAACAGTGACACAAATGAAACATATTCGTTCCACGAAGACAGAATTAATGAAATGGGTGGTCTCATATCAGGAGTATACGTGAAACTAGATGTGATTAATGCCCTTACAACAAAATCGAAACTAAGTTGAGCTGCTTACCCTCCTTCAAACAAACTGTCGGTGCATCTTGGGAGGCCATGATCACGCCTGAAACGACAGGTAACATAACATGTGTCGCAGCAAACGTTGCTGTTAGGACAAAAAAACTAAACGAAAAAAAACTAACTCAGCTGTTTGTAAAACAAAAGATTTGACACCCAACTTTCCCCCCGCTTCTCGTGCTGTCAACGCACCCAAACAGTCACTTCCGCAAGTCGACTCCGTGGTGAGAGAGAGAGGGAGAGAGAGGTTGTGTGTAGGCAAAGCTGGACTGAAAATCACAGCCTTGAGAAGACTAACCTGCGTGTTTCTCTGCCTCTTTTTCTAGAGCAAGGAGCCTCTGACACTGACACTGACACAAACAGCTGGAAACGAAAGTGAAACTGACTCAAGTTCAGGAAGAGGAGATTTAAAAGGATTGCTTTGTTATTGCTCCGCCCCGCCGTCTTACTCCTGAAAAGCTTATATGGCATGATGTTGATGATGTTTAGATACACTTCAAGTACAAAATCGATAAGATTTGTCGTTCCACTATCTAAACAGCCCTCACTAGCACTCATTTTCTTTACCTTCTTTAATTTAAGGCAGATCATTGTGATCAACTCTACACTAGTCAGTCCAAAGACACTTGAGTTTATGAATAATGACAACAATAAAACTGCAATGAAATAGCCAATGTAATGGAATACAACCGTAACGTAACAGAATATAATCATAACTGAATATCATTTTTTAAAAGGTCAAAATAGTGACTTACAACATCCAGCAGATGGCAGTGTCTGTCTAGTGGTTTGGTTCTCACTGTAACTGTCAGATTCTGACGTTTAACTATACATTCATTTTGAAATAATAATTAAAAAAAAGGCTGATTGTATATTTGACCTCAACTATAAGATGTAGAAGAGAGGAAGAGATAAGAGAATAGATAATATTTTCAATAGTGAAAATTACTCACTCATGCTTTTGCGTAACAAAGTATTATAGTAGTATATTATTTGGATATAAGATTTCTGTGATTCATGTATAAACAAAAGTATATGATAAATAATAGAGGCTATAGGGAGCGTTTGTTACTGATCTAACCAACACTTTGATCCAGATGCACGGCGCAGATAAACGAGCCAATCACAGCGACTCCAGCAGGAGGGGCTGGCATCTCTG
>NW_019525358.1:324813-328834 GCF_002814215.2 Seriola lalandi dorsalis
TCCCTCTCCTGATCTTCATCTTTTGCTGATCTTGAACTGGAGAAAAAAAAGACATGTATGGAAACAAAGAAAAAAGATACATTAAGAAAAACAGGAAAAATTTCAGTCAATATCCAAGAAAACAAATGAAAAATATGACACGTAGAATATGCTCAACAAAATATGATCAGTAGCTCTGGTTTCCTCTTTGTTGGAAATCTAAAAAGCAAAACAAAACAGTGTGTCAGCAGAGCCTGAGAGAACCCACCGTCTTAACACCTGCCACCATGACATCAGAACAGCAGCGCTCTGGGAAGCAGGTATGACCTTTTCTGGGCTTGCTGTAAATGATGCATTATCGTCTACTGACACTGGTGAGCCCAAAGACAGAGCCAAACAAACAGGTTTAACAGTATTGTACCTGGATTCAACACTGCTTAGATGGGTAATGGTTCCAAAGGAGGGATAAGAAAAGACTGAGAAGGAATTAAGGAGATTTACTGTACAATAAGCAGGCACTTAAAGTAGACAGAAAATTATTTTCAGATTCATGTATAAAACAATAAGGAGGGTTCATGATGTCCTGCCATCATGCTATTATTAAAAAAAATATTTTTTAATTTAACTGAATCACGCAGAGAGCAATTTGCAGCTTTACAGTCACCTCCAAGTCTAGACCAG
This sequence comes from Seriola lalandi dorsalis, assembly GCF_002814215.2. NCBI lineage: Eukaryota > Metazoa > Chordata > Actinopteri > Carangiformes > Carangidae > Seriola > Seriola lalandi. The sequence continues at coordinate 325,474 of NW_019525358.1, forward strand.
TGAATCAGAAAAGCAGCAACGAGTGTGTTGTGAAGTGGTTTGAAATGACCTGGCTCTTGTTATTAGTCAGGATTGAAGTTGTAGAGAGACAGGGGTTGACAGGCAAAGGGTAGAAGTGCAGACTTTGAGCTTGTTGACCTAAGGAAAATGAAAGTGAGGGGCAGGTTTGGCTGCTATTATTAACCTGTAGGTCAAAAATGACGAGCATGTCAGTCCTGACCGCTGCCTGACAATGGAAACAACAGACTGGGGGGGGAGGGGGGGTAGAATCGATAAAAGATATCACATTTTTGTTTAAATTTTATTTTCATAGCACAGCATCTTTGTAAAAAAAAAAAAAAAAAAAAAAAAGGTAGATTTATTCCTGTGGCACTGGTTGATAACTGTGCTACATGCAGGAGATGTTTAAAACAAATTATAGTGTCACATGTGAACTGTTGAAAATTTGAATTTGTCGTGGTCCTATGAAACTGAAAATGCTGATTTAAGAAATACGGTGTTAAATTTGTAACTTCTGAAATTTAAATTGTAGGGCATAGGTTAAACCAAGTGATATATGCAGTTATTCTTGTTTCAGATTCAGTTTTCACCTTGCAAGTGTTAACTTCTTGGAACACCTTTGTGCATGGTGGTTTCCCCATTCTCTTATTTTGACAGTGATTTATAATGGAGCATACTTTCCCCAGTTTAGTCCAATTATCTGAACCACATGAGAACAAAGGTGATCATTAAAACTGTCACCCAAACTGTCCATTGTAAACACCTATTTGATTTACAAGAGCCACTTCAAACTACTTCAGCTTTGTCCACTGTACTTTAGTTGTGTGTGCATTAACAATTCAGTAGATGTTTACAGTGTAATAGGCATTGTGGGAGCTCTGATCTTTATTTTCACTGCAGATAAGTGTCATTATGGTTACACTGGGAACTATTTAAAACTTGTCAGATCATTTGTGCAGTTACCCTGTGTAGTCTGTTGTCCTCAGATCCTGCCTCATCCTTAGATCTCAGAATTTATGCAGTATGAAGCCAAGAACCGTTTCCATTTTGTGGACAATAAAGTTCCTTATAAACCGAGTAAAACCCAGGCTATGACAGACTGGAATTTTCCTCTGTTGACCAGAAGGCAGCTCCTGTTCTCATAGCTGCCAGCGCCTGACTCACACTCTGTACTATGGTCAACCATAAGCCATATTGTGGCCTTGTGTCTTATTCACATCAGGCAACAAATGGCTTTCCCAGGGATAGTCACTCATTTGCACAGTTGTCATTCTTTTACTGATTTCAGCTGATTCGTGTCAGACAAGTTTATTACCTTCTGCTTTGAAGCACCACCCTTTCATACAGTGACTGTCATTGGTAGCATAGGTGGAGTGGGGGGTGGGGGTTGGGGTGTCGTGGCTTATGGCAATTATGCTCATCGACACACATGACAAATCTATTGGTAGAAACGTGCTATTGGATCAGTCAAGGTAACTTTCAGTGTGACAACCATCAGATTTGTCATGTGTGTCGATGGGCACAACTGCAGTATTACAGTCCTACACACCAGAAGAGATGGACAGAGGAAAGTCAGACTTCAGCAGAAAGGTCCAGCATGTTTCCTTCTTTTTTCCTCACAGGAACAAATGCAGATGACTGGCATTAGGAGAAATATGTGATATTTCAGTATGACAAGCATCAGTATAAGGCCAGTATATTGTTGTTCTACAGGTAACATTCATTTTTAATCTATAATTTTTGTCAGATGTAGGAGCGTTTTGTCAATATGCACCTTTAAGAAAAAGTTTGTAATTTGTGTAATTGCATTTCCACACAGATAGTTAAATGTTTAAAATTCAGATTCTGTTTATTAGATTTATTTTCTAAACTCCAGACTCCAGACACTGTGGGACTCACATTCAGTACCAGGCAGTTGATTTCTGCAAGCAAAGAAGACATAACAGCCCGGGAAATTTTACTCACCGAGTATTTCACTTACTGATCGTGGACTGCTCACAGAGCCAGGTTTCAGTTGCTGCCACGTTGGTTTCTATATACAAAGAAATCATGGTGTATTGTCCCCCCAGTCACCATATGTTGGCAGTCTTTATGTTACGACACAGCTAGGGGAAAAGGGACGCAACATAAAACCAGGTGTTATTCGTAAATCAAATTTATTGCATAACCCAGATGCTAAATAAGGAAACAAAAATACAAACAAGGTGAGAGGATAACTAAAGTAGGGGAACAGAAGCCAATAAAAAGCCCAACTGTGCGATTCTAACCAACCCCAAAACACAAGCAGCACCCCTGTTCCTAATGTGTCCAACAGTCATTTTCTAAGGGTGTGATGCACAATCACAATTTTAAAACTAACCCAGTCCCCAACAATCACTACCAGCATCTCAAACCAAATCACAAATTAAACACGTTGACAAAGGCGGTAAAGAGGCGCGCTGCCTATCATGTCAGCCGCCACTAATGATGTGCTGGCCGGGTTCTTAAGCTCTTTTCCTCTGAATGCTTGAACGACTACAGCTGTGGTGAGGACTCAGGATCATTGTCGCACCAATAGGAGAAACCGGCCGTGGAGTTGGAGGCTCTTCCTCTCTGCTTCGACCAATCCCGTCACGGAGTCCGCGCAGCCTGATCAGCATACAGACAAAACACACTGTAAGAAGCAGGTGACTGCGCTGCGCTCATTTGAACATATTTTTATGTCGTGCAGAAAGTTGAACAAGAAAGAGCTGAACTGATGACGCAATTACGGACGATTGCCCCGGTAGAGCATAACATTAAAAGTATTGAAGTAATGGCTTGCAATGGCTTGTTACAGCAAGTAGCATCGCTGGAGTGTAGCTTCATCTTCCTCTTTTGTGTTATTACTGGAAGCTCATCAACCAGTGTTAAAGATGCAAGGCGCCACCTATTGGAGTGGGGTGTGTGTATCATGCTACAGATTGGTAAATAGAACATAGACTGTATATACAAATAAATAATTCATTAACAAGGAAATTCCTGTGCTTGGTGCGTGTACTTCACTCCTCACGTTTCACTCTGCACAAAGGACGTTACTTCCAGTTTCATTCATGCTGTTGAGACTCATCCTGACACTGACCTCAATCACTGCAGGTGTCCCTCAAAAAGCCTTTTGAAGCTGTCACAACTGGCCAAAATAACCTCACAGATTGTTTCAAACCCAGATTTCCCCACAACCATAGCAAGACATGTATGCACACATGTACATGTCCTAACAGAAGTTGATCTGCAATAAAGCTATACCACTATATCCCCATATAGACTAGAATAGCTTGTAAGAACCTTTATGATATACCTTACCTGTTACCTTTTTGAGACTTATTTTGAAAGCAATATGTGA
>NW_019525358.1:328854-440874 GCF_002814215.2 Seriola lalandi dorsalis
ACAAACTATTAGGAACACTTCTCAGTACACTTAAACATTACCACAATTACAGCCTCTACACTGACCATTAAAATAAACCAACACTTTTCAAACACATTCAGCAAATACTGAACATTATAATTCTCATGAAGGAGGATTTACTGAAAGGCCTGTTCCATTATACTGCATTAGTTTCATCCAGGTTCACCTAATACATATATATGAATTCAAATTCAAGGAGACTTACAAATGCTAAAACAAATCAGCCCTTTATTTAAAGTTTACCCAATATACAGCAACGCTTAATAAAATGCATTCTTTTGAACAGAATGGTAATGGGGTTAATGGGGCAGAAATAAGTTACTGCAGATTGCCTTAAAAGGTCCACTGTGTAACTCAGGGGTGTCCAAACTTTTTGCAAAGAGGGCCAGATTTGGTAAGGTGAAAATGTGTGGGGGCCGACCATTCAGCCTGACATTCTTTGAACCATTAACATTTAATACAAATGAACTATTTTATGAAATTTGTTATTGCAAATGGCATACTTAATTTTTTTTTCATTTTCAAGTTTTTGCCAAAATCACTCTGCCTTTCATATTTGAAGACCACATAAAATGAAGAAAAGGTCTGTCTGGAAAAAAAACTTTTGGGAAGATGAAACATATCTAGGTTCATTTGAAACATTACGTATTATTCACTATTAAATGCTCACTGTAAACTTCTAAATTCAAAACAGTGGTCCGTGCATATTCAAAACTTTGGTTTTGATCATCACAAAAAAATCAATTCACTGAGATTTTACAATTTATTCACCTCAGAGGACTAAACACATATCTTGCCTGCACTAATGTGAAGGGTGATACTGAGATCTCGACTGCAGTATGTAGTCCAGGTCTGGCTCAAAAACAGTGGTTTTGATGCGCAAGACGTCACGCAGGTGAGAGTCACTTAGTCTCGTCCTCGCGCGGCTCTTGTTAATGTTCATAACCGAGAATGTCTTCTTGCACAAGTATGTTGAGCCAAACAAGCTCAGCATTTTCTTAGCAAATGTTCGAATCTCTTGGAACATGCCTTCATCCAGCTGGCGGTAGAAGTTGACAAGAGGGAGCTGTTGGTGTTGGTGCCGACTGCTTCGTAATTCAGCGAAAAAATACTCCAATTTCCACTTGTCCTGGAAGCGGCGGCCCTCGCTGTCAACTTTTCTTTTTTTTAGTTACAGTCGCCATGTCAGAAATGGGCTGGGCTGAAAGGATCACACAAGGGTCACGGCGGCCACAGGTCTACTGCCATCTTCTGGTGAAATGTAAAATAGCTTTTTTTGTACGCGTGTATTTTATACTGTGGTCAACAGTGCTGGCGGGCCGCATATTATTGATTATATGACAGAGGCTGTAGGTGAAAATTTGAACACGGGCCGCAATTGGCCCCCGGGCCGGACTTTGAACATGCCTGCCATAAAGAAACGTTCAAAATTCATAAGCTACAGCGAAAACCCATGAACTGCAGCGGGAAGATAAGGTAAAAGTCCAACAGCAGCTGTGCATGAGGTCGAAGATACTAATGACAGCAGCAAATGCAGGTGCAGCAACAGGTCGGTGGCGACTTGTGGGGAAAAAATAACGCTATGACTAGTGTAAGGAGATATTTTGTGTTTGAGCGGATCAGAAGGGACAAGTTATAGACGAAAGGCCAATATGCAAATGGTGCCACAGGACGAAACGCCTCAAAATTATCTTACCAGCTTAAAGACAGACATCCGCTTCTGTACACAGAATTCAGCTCCACACAACGTTCACAAAGGCTAAGGTTAGCTTGTAGAGGCTAACGTAGCGATAGCTAATGAGGAGAGCTAGGTGCTCACAAAATTAGCAGGCTACAGTCATCACCGTTCAGTCTGTTAAAATATAACGCTGACTTTTAAAATGAATATTTTCAGACCATGGGTCTCTCACCTTGTTAGCCAGTTTAAACTACTGCTTCACATGTGCGTGTGTGGTAGCACACTGTGTGGGCAGTAGTCTCTGATGTCTGTCTTTTGCCATTTTATTGAATTTGGTATCGAAGAACTTCAGTATTATTGGTACCAAGTACCAAGATTCTGGTATGTCACATATCTACACTATGCACAACTGCATATGTAAAATGTACCTGTTCCATGTGAAACAAGTTTGTGAGGCTATTTATTTGCATTTGTAGCAAGTGAGTGTTGTGATAGCTTTTGAGGTGATAGTTTTGTTTTTATTAAGTGACCATGTATCCCTCATTCATTCAGAAACATCCTCATCATAGTTGCTATTTTAACAAACAACTGACTTTGGCATCACAGTCTCTCATGCTAATCATAAACCAACATTGAGTAACAGAAATCCCAGTGGGAATAGAATGAAAGGAGCCAGAACGATATGATTGTTCAATGTTGCCTGTATACATGTGTCAAAGAACGACAGCAAAAGACTAAGTACATTAATATTATTATTATCTAACAGTTCATATATCAGCTTAAATCAAATACCATTTGGGTATTAAAGTAGCAATACAGCACTGTAGTTTGCAGCTGCTGAGATTTTGACTTGTCATAACAGTAAAAGCACATGTGTAATTAATAACACTAATGGTGTCTCTGTTTAATTTAAAATGTACCAGTCAATTAGCTAGCACACATAAATGCATGACCCTAGAACTTTGATTCAATCATCCTTAATGTTATTAATTGCACCTGTGCTCATTCTTCTATGACACAATAAAATGTTTGCAGTGAAAATGGCCCACTAAATCACTTGTGGGTGAAACATGGACTAGATCTTTTTGTAGCCACTGGCCAGTCAATGCACTTAGCTGCATCAGATGCCGATAGCAGCAGCAGCAGCATTAGTGACTGATGCTCGGAGCTGATCTTTTGAATACACCACCGCTCTGTTAGTGCCCTGGGAGATCTGCTGGCTCCACGTTCCTTTGGGCACCACTGATGAGCCTCAGCTTGTGGCTATTGCTCTCCTGTTTGTTTGGATCCTCATTATTTGTTACCTGGGCAACAACTGCTCTTACGTATTAAACTATACAGTATAATCAACAAATGTTTAATTCATTTGCACATCCACGTCACACGCTGCACATTGTATTAGTGCAGTTTGTCTGTGCGAGCTGAATATGGTTTTAAAGACATTTTTCCACTTGAGCAGATATAGTGACTAAGGAACCTTTAAGATAATAACTGTTTGGCCTTAAACTGATTCTGAAATTACTATTTACCTCAGAAGGATAAACCTGTTTTCAAATTGACCTAACATGAGTCACACATTCAGAGTATAACAGCCTTTGTCAGTGTCCTTGTTCGTATGACTATTCTGTTCAGTGCAGCAGAACAAATGAACCTTGTAAAGCAGACGTCAAACATCCTATTGTATTTTTGACAAACTGCCATGATGCTTTATAATTGCACCTGCTTATTGCAAGAATCCCTTTATTGATGCTTGGCTAGAGGTAATAACCATCTCCTCTGCCCTCTTTCTTTTGTTTTTGTTTTTTTTTTTCAGATTTTCCGCCGAGCAGACAAAAACGGTGAGTGAACAGTACATAACATGTCCTGTGATGAATAATTTGTCACAATGCATGCTTGTTGTTTCCCCACATTCTTTCACTTGTTATTATTCCTGAGACAATCTGGGCGGAGAAACGAGGGACTTGCATGAATGACTCTTAGAGTGAAGCTCCTTTCCTGTTCATGGTCCAACAAGTTTCTCCGCCCAATTAAAATGATGCTAAGATCCTGGCTTATAGCCATGAGTGGAAGAGCGTGTCACACAAAATGAAGCACCTCTCTGTCAGTGTCGAAACAGTTGACTGGGTGCTGTTTACAAATTAATGTGAGTCATATTGACACGGGCTGAGCCAAGTTATTTTTTTTTCTGGCGGTGGGTGGATTGGGGGGTGGGGTGTTACCCTAAAGTAGGTAAGTATTATAGGTAAGAGAGACCTCTATGGACTATGCAATTTTAGGCCGATGTAAGTTGTAATTTGTGAGAGACGGACAGTCCTACAGTCTCTTTCAAAGTTCTGACAGTAAAAATGAAATGTAGAAACAAATGCTGACAGTGTGACTACTGCATGTCTACAAACGAACCAATCAGAATACGGTATGCAATGACACAGAATACAGTGGCCAACAGCAACATGTAGTTTACCACTCTGCATACATTACATTGTGGATTGCATATACCTATGGTAGGTGCTACTTCTGAATAGAGCAGTTACGATATCCAGGCAATCCAGGCATTCATTGGAAAATCTAACGTCCTTCAAAAAGATTGAAAAAAAAGATTTTATTAAACTGTCTTGTGCAGTGAGCCTGTAAGATGACTGTTATTGCACAGTGTGTAAGGCCCTCATAGATACTACATGTTTGTAAGCTTTGGAGATCAAACCTTGGAAGCACATAGACTCAAACAGAATTTGTTGTAGTTACCGTTTGTCTCAATAACCCCTTGATATCAGGCTTTTATATATCATAGTTCTGTAATGTGAAATGCATTCTGGGAGTTGTACTGGGATGAAATTACTTTTTTTTTTTCTACCAACTTTCCTTCAAGCTGTCTCATCTAATTTTACTTAAGTGATTGTCTTGACTTTTGCAACTTTGAACCAATCCCAGGAAATGCGGCAACACTTGTTCCACGCAGCTGTTGGTTTACAGTGTGTCCTGTTGGATTATGGTAAATCTGAAAACATTCTGAAAGTGAAGAGCCACCTCTTGTGTGTGTATGGATGTGTGATTTTGTTGCATCATGGACTAATACTATTCGTCCCTGATATACCTCCACACCTGCGACAGCCAGCGCCAGAGGCATTATGTTTTCCAGTTGTACGTCTGTCTGTCTCATTCATGGGCAAGGTATATCTCAGTAACACCTTGAGGGAATTTCTTCAAATTTGGCACTAACATTCACTTAAGACTAAGAAGAGAGGACTTAAGGATGAACTGATTAGAATTTTGGCAATAACTCACAAATTTATATGCTAACACAATTTAACACTACTGTCTAATAGGATAAAATAATGAAGTGATGACATCTTATATCCAAAAGGTCAATTTCACTATGACGACATAATGTTTTGCAAAACACTTCTGGCCGTTACACAACGTTGTAAATAAGGAAGGGGAGATTGTGATCATATTTCCTTCAACTTGGCTGGTTGGTGGAGGCATTCAACCGTGAGGCGGCAATTCTAGTTTCAGATGTTTTAGACTGTTTTTCTGCTTTTAAAATTATCATGCTGTAATGGCACAAAATAATCGCACGTTTGTCTGATTCATCTGTTGCATTACTTTTGTCAAAACAAACAAAAAATGAATGAAAATGAAATGAAGCGTGAAAACATGACACTGAAACTGGCTCACAGAAACGTTTATTTACCCCACAGAGATTTCCAGCTTTTATAACCTTTGGGGTCCAGACGAGCACAACTCCACCAACACAAACTAAACCAAGAGCAACCACGACAGCTGAGCAGAGAAAGAGGAAGTGGTCTCAGCAGACCAAGAGAAAAATCTCAAATCTCAAACAGATGCTTGTCAGTAAAGCAAACGTGAAAGCAAACACAGAACATTTGAATGGGGTTGGAGGAGAGAATTAATTTTACAACAATAATAACCGTCGGCTTAATTTTGTTGCTGGTTTGGTTTTAGTTTGTTGTTTATACCACAACAATTCACTTCAAAATACAACATATGTAGCCATCAGTATTGAATTGCACAGATTTTAAAAGTGGAAAAATAGTAATCTTGGGGGGGGTAGTGTCTCACACAGACCCATTCCATTATCTTGTCATCGCCCTGTTGATTGTCCCATATGCAAAATCTGCCAGACTCATCACATATTTATGAAAGTAATATTTCTTTCCCACTACATATGAGATTTGAAAGATCTTTGCTTTAATAATACCCTCCTTTCTTCTGCTGGTACTATGACTAAGAATGTCCTGCCCAAAAAGATATTTATTTCTGTCTAATTAAGATGAAATAAGGTGCCAAAGCAAATCAGGAAAAATTACACATTACAGGGACATTGTCCCTTTTACAGGGGCTGTAATCAGTATATATCCAGACAGCAATTACTTCTCAACAGCTCTTAACCTTCACTATGACAAGTCTTGTTTGTGATGAATAGTTCTACGGCTTCCAACCAAATATATTCACTGTTTTTATTATAATGAGCTCAGATGACTGTCATCACTGAACCAGCTGTGGAGAAGGAGGGGGTGCACACAAATAAAATATACTGTGCTCCATCCACTGCTCTTTAATTTTCAGTAATAAATGCCACAGGGATTAGATTGAATACATAATATCAACAAACTAAAGATGAGATCTTCCGCAGCAGAATGGGGTGAATAATAAACTAGTATTAAAATATATATGAAACTAATAATAATAACTAATAATTTTCTAAGCATACGTTTCACTGAATAATGTAACATCTAGTATGAGTAGTGGGTTTGTTAACATGCAGACTAAGTAGCTTTTATTCATTTCCAGCAGCCATAGGACGTCTTACCTCTGCTGGCATAAGCTTCACTAATCAATATTTTTATATTAAAATGGGTCATATGACTACGTCTAAGTAGTGAGGAGCCTACAAATAACCATCACTCTACCCCATTCCCCTCTGCTCTGCCGAGCATTTCAGTGTCTTCCAGTGGACTACTCAGCAGCTATAGAGACAGATATTTTTGGGAGTTTGTAGAGGCCAGAGCAGAAAAGAAAGAGAATATTGGATTTACATTTGTCCACATTTGTTAGATGGCAAAAATACTGCTTCAAGCTGGATTTAAGTCCTACAGCAAAACAAGATTTATACACTAGCTTTTTCTATAGTTTTTAACTGTATTACATGGTCTTTGAGCTATTGTGTTTGCAAGTCAATGGACCCATCTCCATGAGAGCTGAGCAAACTTGCTCAAAAATATCATGTAATGTGTTGGAAAGCTTTGGAAAATGGTAGAAAAAAAGAACCTTGAGCTGATTAAAGAAAAGAAACAGCACATGTTCATGTCCCTGAAGTTTTTGTACTGCAAGCATATCCTTCTTTTAATGGTTTAAAACTCACTCTCACCAGTGTGCATGAAATCTTGCTGATAATTAGCCATCTTACAGAACCCCAACTGTGACACAACTTAATTGGCGGAATGGTCACAGATCAGCACTCTTGTTTGAAATTTCTATGTGCAGCAGCTTCAGGTTTAGGTACAAAACACAACTGCTGTCTTTATAAAAATCAATACGAGACAAAATTTCACATTTTGGTGGAAAGATGAAGTCTTCCTTATCCAAATGTTTTGATATAGATAATTTCCTCTTTGTCTCTTCAGCTTTTAATGAACCTTCTTGCCTGACATCCGCTCCAACATGCAGGAAAAGACCAGTCGGCTTCAGATCATTAGTGAGTTTGAAAATAGGAGAAGCAGTAGTTGTATGTGGTCTAAATGCAGCATACAGGCTTAAATTGGGATGGAAGCAGAAAGACAGCTTATCTCACAGATGGTCTGGTGGAACACATCCCAAGTAGAGCATTGATACCAAGAATACCACAATCGGAAAAGGTTTGAGTATACAGTTTTGCATAGGAGTTTACTATGAAGAAACAAGACTCGACTCTCTTAGTATTGCGAGCTGTGATGCATTTATGGGAATTTATAAACCACATAGGAGAGGCTGCAATGGGACTAACCTTTTGAGAGATAAGAATCCGGCCTACTTTGTGCCCTACTTTACAGGACTCCCCTCACTTGCTCATTCGGTTCTTGTTTACTCTGATACTCTCTTTGTTTAGGCTATTCTGACTTTTTACTGTAAAGGAGAAAAGGCTAGGTACAAGCTGTATTTTTCCTGGTGCGGGGGAGAATCGGCAAAACTTCTCCAGCCTCACTCTTTCTTTGGAAACATTTTTCTCGCCTTGAAATTCCTGATTTTTCTGGCTCAGTATTAGAGAGCAATCTACGCATATTGCTTTTGACTCAACCTACAGTGTGATTTATAGCTTCTTTCTTGCTGTAATAATGGAAATATGCCATATGAATGGTTTAACTGTGTAGATTTTTGGTTCAATTTATGTTGGCAATATTAGACGGTTAGCTGGTCCCTTTTTACTCAGGTGTGCTGTGAATATTTTCTGCCACATCTGTTTTCAACATGCTGGTGATTTATTGTTTTCAAATGAAACAGCTGTACAGACAAATTGCAGTGATAAATGGGTCTAGTTTGGATATGTGTCTCATAATGTCCATACTTCTTATGACTTGTCACTAAAGTGTAATACTTTAGTTTTTTTTTTTCTTTTCTTGATCTTAGAAATCACCAGACATGTAGCATTTGAGCCTTTTGTAGCTTTGTGAACAGAAATATTTTCTTATAAAAACATCATTATAAAACGTGAAAAATATCAATGAAAAGTTATAAGAAAAGGAGAAGATTTTGCATCTAATTTTAAGTAATGTGGCAGGTATTTTGTTTGTTTCAAAGAGCTTCTGTTTCCTTTAAAACCAGGTCAACAACATTTTTTTTTGCAGAGTGTGATTCGTTTTTATGATCACGTTATTCACCAGGAAGCTTGTTGTTTTGTTGTCTGAAAATCTTCCAGAAAAAGCTGCTGTAAAATCACATTACATTGACATTAACTGGAAACATGAGAAGAGTGCCTCATAAGTCATGTTCATAATATAGGACTAAATGTGTATGTTATGTAAATGTGTTTTTGGAATGGATGATCTACTCAGAGACCTCAGTGTTCCTTATATGTCACTGGCCATGCATGAGTGATTTATTAATTTGAAGGCATCAGTTGGCGTTTGTGTTGGGAATCTGTTTAATAACTGGATACTGCAGCCAGTGGCATTTTAGTGCAACCAGTCTTTAATAAAACAACACAGAGGGACATGACAAGATAAGAAAATAAATGTAGTGACAAATTTTAGGGAAATGCAGTTGTAAGTAGTAACAGTATATCATGTTATTTGAGCATATGCAAACTGTAAGGGAAATAGGGAGTCTATGAACTGTTTAGATTATAACTCACAGCAAATTTGGGTCAGGAAATGCCAAAAGTTTTAGGTATAACAACACAGCAAAGTTGAGAAACTCTGCTGTAAGACGAGTTGTTGTCAGTGCAGAACAGTACAACCACTGTAATATATAAACGCAGTGATAAATAACACAGCTGTGTAACGCATCATAGATGATGAACGTCACTTCAGAATGACACTCGACTGAGCAGTGATGGCCCCTCAAGTCATAAAAACAGATCTAAATGATGGAAGTGAGGATGCATAAATTGGAGTTAAGAAGAAAACCAACAGGCACAAGTCTTAAGATAACAAACACATAATCCCCCTCATCTGACTTTGCATTTTCAATTTCCTGATGCCATCTGTCACCAACATCCCTGAAGGGCCTGTGGGAGATTAAAAGCACGATTGATGTTTGGCATTTAAAGTGTGCATGACAAACATATACACTTGCAACTTTTGCCCTTTTTTCCACCAAATATAATGCTTAGTAGACGTGTTAGGTAAGTTTAAAAACTTCTACTGTAGTTAAAGTGATCTATTGTGGATTTGCATAAATGGAATCAGATATAAAATCACATGCAGTCACATATTTCCAAAGTTGTGTTAGGGCACATTCATATGTGGAAACAAACCCAATTCATATCTGCAAGGCTTTAATCTTAGTACATAGATCTGCATGTTCAAGATTTAGACTTTGGTGTCTCCTAACACAGGGCGAAAAGTGATAGTTCAGAGTAGTGCTGGACCATGGGACACAGGCATCTGTTCACCTCTACAACTCAACCCAAGCCGACCCTCCAACTTTTTTAACTTATGTCGTTTTTGCACTCACTGCAGATGGCAATTAAGCTGCTCCTAGACCGGGTTTGCATTTATTCATTCGTGAAAACAACTTGTTTTGTGTGTAAACAGTAATCAATCAAGGCTCACATTTGAAAGTGGATAAAAATGGGGAATCAGAAATTCAAAGGTCACTCAAAGTCAAAGAAAACGCAATCCTCAAAATGTACAGAGTAATAAAAACAACTTATTAGCCATCTAACAAGCAGCTTGAAATCTTTTGTCTTCATTATAAATCACTGTAATAATAGAAGAAGTAAATCAGGCCCAGGCTTGTGTGTGTTTGTTGCGGTCATCCCTAAACATGAAGAAGAAGACGTTTAACCCAGAACTGTCAAAGTGAATAGAAGAAACTGCCAGTGCTTATCATTAGTCCATCAAACACATTATCTAGAGTGTCACTTCTGAGTATAACTGCTGCTTGTCTGGTTTGGCACTCCAAATATAGGAAGATTTCCAAACACATTGATTCAACACAACACAGTGAGAAGGGACAAAGATGTGTGGAGGGATCTGAAGGCTTGGATGCACAACTACAGATGGCATCAAAATATAAGTAAAACTAATCATGAAAGGTTTAAAGATTATTGCTAAAGTGTGATAATGATGCATGAATGTGGTTTCCTGAAAAAGTCTTTCCCCAGGACAGATCAGTCTCGGCTCCAACATGCACATTTTTTGCTCTGAGGTATAGGAATAACACAGATTTGTCTCCTTTAACTATTTGTATGATGTTACAATTCTTTTGTATTTTAAAGAGAGGCAAAGACTGGAAACACATTTTTCTTTAATCAGAAAAGATGTTTTAAGTCTTGTTATCAGTTTGGTTTTGCTCTTTAAGCAGAGGAGGAAGAAGCAGATAGAGAATGAGAAGAGGATTAGAAGACTGTCTGAGAAAGAAAGTAGGCCAAGGTAGTGAGGGCCAGGCATCGTCTCTGACCAGAATAGTCCTATTACACATTCTGGTCAGAGGTAACGACGAGCAGTGTCAAAGAGGCTCCAGCTGAACAGATGGTCTCCAAGCTCGCCCTTGAGTTTTCATGCTGAGTCAGCCAACTGGAACTCCATGGCATATATTAAACTGTTCTCATTTTTACCTTGTCATGTTGCAGACAGGGTCATTGTTTGGGCAGCTTGCTCGATGGGTTTATGAAGCCAAAAGTCATCCTGGACTCAAAAGGTTTAAAAGCCAGAGCCAAAAAAAAAAAAAAAAAGAGGTGGTAGTTCCTGTATGGATGCAGTAATGACATGACTGGATTGTTTTTGTTCGTTTCAGGAGCTGTCTGAGCCTCTATGACAAAACCAGTCTGTTGTTGTTTGCCTGATGCAACAAATACTGGACGGTCATTCTCATTTATCTCTAATCATTTGGTCTCTCCTTCGGTCACATAAACTGACTGAGTAACCAACTCCTTCCAATATACTGCTGACTGCCTGAGTGTCTGTTGTGGCTCAGAAAGGTTCTCCATAGATACCAATCTATCTGTTAGTCTGGATTCTGAGGAGGGTTAAAACATCTCGCAGTTTCCCTCTGGCAGTCCCGCTGCTGACTGATCTGTGTGGTCTGTGCCAGTAGACGGACTGATGGTAGGCTCACGAAGGAGCACTTCTTCACAGATGACAACTGTGCTATTTATCTTCTTCTATTGATTTTTCTCTGTATTGTCTGTCACAACAAGCTGTGCTCGCAGTTAACCAGTCTGAGAAGTAGGAGAAAAATTTCTGAACTGCTGAAAGTATAGTTTTGTCCATTTTACAGTTGTATTTTGTAGACTATATTTGCTGCAGAGCTATTTTCTTCGAGGTTTTCATTGGCTTATACACACAGTAGCCTACAAATAACATTCAACATTAAAACATGACGTTTGTTTTTGAGTACCTGCCACCAATACTAAGTTTGTGCTGAAATAATTATTCAATTTGGCAGACAGTTAATTAGGAACAATGCTGATGATTAATTGTTTAAACTGATTCCAGTTCATCAAATTGAGAATTTGCTTCCTTTGCTATGTTTTATAGATCCCATATTTTACACTTTTCCAGTGTTTTATTTGAGGTGTTTATCTATAAGAAGATATATTTGTGGTTTTCAAATACCAAAAGCCATCTCAATGTAGTTTTACATCTCGTCTCTCAGGCTTCTCTCTGGGGCTCTAGTAAAAACAGGTCTGTGAGCCAATAAGAAGAGAGGCTCTGAGGTGGTTGCGGGTGGGCTTGGGTCATGGCTGAGAGCCGTGACTGCTTTGTTGTGACATCACAAAGTTACAGAAGTCCCGATGGCTCGTTTTAAGGCTCAGTTTCTGAATACGGGCTGTGTGCATTTCTCTGTGGACTGAGCGCTTAGATAGGTTCACAGTATTAGTACAGAAACTACACCTCCTTTATAATCGAAAATGACATGAAAATCTCACTATGTACAATATGGGACCTTGAAACCATTGTTAATTGGAAATATTTGGGTTTTGTACTGTTGGGTGGACAAAACAACTAATATAAATGTGTCGCCTGTTCTCCAGAGCAAGAGTAGAATGGAAAGAAGAACAAGGTAGAGAGGAAACAGATGAAACCAAAGAAGTAATTTGCACCAAGATGGTTCCCATCGGCTTGTAAGATTAGTGTGCTGTCACACCAGAGATAGAAAAAAGGGGGTATAGACACAAGAAACTAATGATATGGTGGATTCAGATTACAGGGAATGGAGTTTCTAGAGTATCATTAGCTGAAGCATGTTGTTGATGGCTACATGTGTTGTGTAAGATGCTATTAAGCGGATAAATGGAATCTCAGATATTTTAGTCATTTGTATTTTTAGTCATTTAGTCATTTTCAAATTAATGTGCTTAAATTATGGCTAATACAATAATAATATAAAGATGTTAATTTGCTTAGCATGAAGCACATACAAGCGTCAGCAATATTCTGTATCCATAAGACTCAATTTGAGCCTGGTCTGGGACTTGTGCCATCAAAATAATGACCAATGAGGTTTAGGCAAAGAAGTGTGTCTGAAGATATTATTCATTAATACATGTTGTAATCTCATACAAGGGAATTCCTGAAAACAATCCTCATGAGATGCTTTCATTGTGCTCCTGGGATGATTATTGGGACTTTATGATCTCATAATTGGTGACACACACTAGGTTGTTATTGTTCCTCTGTAATAATGTAGGCCAAACACTTCCTCTGTGTTTCAGATGATGGCAAGCTGTCATTTGAAGAGTTCAATGCTTACTTTGCGGATGGGATCCTGACTACAGAGGAGCTACAGGAGCTTTTCTTCTCCATAGATGGCCGACAAAATAAGTGAGTTTTATTATTTGAAATGAGCTCTTTAATCCATCAGGCTGCACAATGACTAATGGTTTGTTTGTTTTTGTTTTTCCACAAGTGCTTCACACCAGTGTTCAACCTGTGCTTTTTACACTCAGAAAGGCACACAAAAGAATCTGAACAAGTGTTTTGAGCTTAAAGGTCCAGTTAATGTGTTCCTCTCAACCAGGCTGAATTAATGTTTACCCCCTTCCTTTGGACATAAAGTACTGTGAATTACACACCAGACACTTCAGAATCTACTCCTCTAAAATTTCAGTCGAAGAAATCAGCCTCAGGGCAGCTGCTGAAATCACTGGTCTGCAGAGAAGGTTTAACTCACTGCAGCCACGCAGGAAAAGCCTATTTCTTCACTGTTGCGTTTTTTAAAAATGGTTGTAATGGTTTCATCCTTTTTCTAAAGCCAGCTTACTTTATTGCCTTTGTAAGATTAGGGATTTGTATTCATAAGACAATTTGTATCCTTTTACCACACTTGTTTATGTTGTACCAACACTGGAGGCCAGACTTTGTAATTTGGCATTCAAACCATATGTATCAGCTAAGATAATATAGTGAATACACTGTGATTCACCGTGACTGGTGGACCATACCAAAACCCATGGACACACACACACACACGCGCACAGAGATGTACTGAAGTTTTTAAATTGACTTTGTACGTTGTTGCACCTAACCAATTAGAGTGAGAGTAGTGTTTGGCTGCAGGAACAACTCTGCATTTATTTTCTGATGTGTTGCCAGTTCTTCCATCACCGTGTGATAAATTGCTTTTGGACAGGCTGTTAGGCTTGGACTGGCACTCACGTGACACAGTAGCCCTCACAGACCTCTCTGACCACACTCCAAACCTTGAGGCAGTTGGCATGAACTGAGCTCTGATGTCTAATTAAAGGCCTTTTTATTGTTCTGTTAATTGTATGATAGCAGTGGTGGAAGAAAAGTATTTCCCAAACCTGCACGGGCTTTGTGGAATATGTTACATAGCACAGAGAATTTTCTCTCTCAACTGATAGTAAAAGGGAAAAGAATCATCTCTTTGGTCATTGTTGTGGTAAATGTCTCAACATATTGTCGCTATCAAAATGAACATTTACAACAGCAACTGAAAAAAGGACATTATTTGTTGTTGCCCACAGATGCTGTTTCTTCTCAACACAAGCCATTAACCAGCTTCGCATATGATCTGCACCTGACAGTGAAAATTATCTGTAAATGCCATTAGAGCAACAGGGAAACTTTTAATTTACTAATGGTTCTGCTGTGGTACTCAGAACAGTTTAGCCTTCACTGTTATCATTTTTGCCATGACTTTTAAACAAAGAAGTATTGATTTCAATTTTTAGAGTAACTACATTAACATTCATGTTTTGCCAGAAATTTTCTTCAAGCAAGTGCACGAAAACACATTTTCTATGCAGAGAAAATGTATCAGCTTTTTTTTTATTTGTAAGATTTAAACACTTGAATCTGTGTTTATGTATGTTTGTTTCTTCCTTGGGCTAATGCTATAATATACACAGCTCAGAGTCACTGCCAGCCTATCTCTCAAGCAGAAATTAGGAGCAGCACAACTTTGAATTTCTTTAATTAACTTTCTCAACATTTTGCCAATTTATCTCCTCTTGTGCTCTGCCCTGCAGTAATCTGGACACTGACAAGCTATCAGGTTGGTGGGAGAGTGCTTCCTCTGATTTAATGTGTCACGGTGCATTAATTTATATAAAATTCCTGTCTTAGAAATT
Organism: Seriola lalandi dorsalis; assembly: GCF_002814215.2. Taxonomy (NCBI): domain Eukaryota; kingdom Metazoa; phylum Chordata; class Actinopteri; order Carangiformes; family Carangidae; genus Seriola; species Seriola lalandi. Next base: position 343,812 of record NW_019525358.1, read on the forward strand.
CACCAACATCAGTGTTTGTTGTCTTTATCTGTGGGTCCATATTTTGTGTGATAAGTAGCATGGATAACATTAAAGCAATACACGTTTGCTTTCTTGCTGAGAGGTAGATGAGAAGATTGATATCACTCCCTTATCTGTCTGTCAAAGATGAAGTTATAGCCAGGTGGTGGTTATCTTAGCTCAGCATAAAGACTGGAAACAGTCTTTGTTTTGAGTAAATAAACAATGGACCAATATGATATCTTAGTGAGATTTAGAGGCACTGGTTGTCACCTTTGGACAGAGCTACGCAGCTGTTTCCTCATCTTTGTGCTAAGCTAAGCTAACCAGCTGCTGGTGGTAGCTTGATATTTTCTGCACAGGCATGAGAGTGGTATCAGTCTACTCATTAAACTCTCCATAGAAAGCAAGTGATCCAACTATTCCATTCAATCATCTCTATTTTTTAGAATTTATTTGGCAAAAAAAGTGTTTACACTGTAACCTACACCATCACCCTCCACCTGCAGCACTGATTTTAATCTGTAAATATGAAAAGAAAAGAATCTGGCAGGATCTATTGACCCATATCTTTTTTTATTATCTTAGAAATGCATGTGTGTGTCAGATAGCCTGAATAAAGTGAAGAGAAATAGGGCAGAGACCTGTAAATACCAGTAGTACCCAGAATGTAACTTCTACATAATTTATTGAATGGGAATGGCATCTTTTTCCATCTGACGTCAAGAGAAGTTGACTGTTCTCCACCACAGAATGTTGCTCTCATTTCAAACTTAGTTCATTGCTTTGTGATAGTGAGAGATTCACTCTGGTAACTTCAGTCTAATTTGAATAGAAGTAAGTATAGAAGGTGCTGCAGGTCCATTAACCTTGGATCATTGTTTCCCTACACAGTTTCTTCCTGTGATTTATTTAAAAAGTTACCTAAATCATTTTTCATGTTCCCAGGTTTGTGGATGCCATCATTTGCAACATAAAATATTAGTGTGTGGGAGTTCCTTTGTGTCATTTGGCTTTATCTGGTATCAAATTAATCTTTATGGTTACAGGTATGAATGGGCTAATGTTATAACACGAAGTGATTAAAACACTGTCAGTTTCATGACATGGTAAGCAGTGAGTGTTATTGATGCACAACCATGTGAAGATCCAACGCTTCCAACTCGACTTGTTTACAAAACTAAACATGGATATTTTTACCCATTGCTAAGATATCCTCACTGTCCTTGCTGTGGTCGTCTTTTAATTGGTATCTGTCATGGCAACATGTAAGAGTTTGTCTCCGGCTTTAAGGAGTCAAAATACACTAATGATGTGGCTGATCGGTGTAAACTTTTGATTGTTATGACATTGCAACGGTACTGACAGCTTGTTTCTTATTTCCTGTTAGATTACTTTTCTCAGCACCTGGGGGAGTATATCAATGTCCTTTCAGCTCTGGAGAGCCTGAATATTGCCATTTTAAAGGCAATGGATAAAACTAAAGAGGTACGATTTCAACAATATTCATAACAACAACTTCTATTTTTGCCTCTGAAAGTTCTGTTACGAACAGTTTATTTTTATGTGAATTTGCCTTCATTCAGTATTTTATGTTACAAAAACTCAAAAACGCTGATTGAAAACAACTAAGTGTTAAAATGCACCCACGCGTGAACACACACACACACACACACACACACACACACACACAATATCAGTGCTACAAATATGCTTTGTTTAGTGCTGATTCATGCCTATGAGAGGAAATACTGGCATGCACAGATGGAGCCAATGCTGCACCAAGTCTCCTGGAAGTGATGAGTAAACAAAAGAGGAATAAAAAACACTTCATCCACAGCCTTTTAAATGACTGACCCTTAGACTCGATTTTGAAGGAATAACCCAACATTGTGAGAAAATATGCTTAGTCACTTCCTAGCTGAGAGTTACATGAGGTTGATGCAACTCTCATCTGCACAGTCTATATGAAGCTGCAACCAGAACAGTTAGCCTAGTTTAGCACAAAGGCTGGGACAGGGTGGAACAGCAATCCTTGCTCTGTCCAAAGGTACCAAAATCTGTCTACCAACACCTCTAAAGCATATATCCATACAGATGTTTATCATACAGATATGACAGTCCTTTCGTCTTCTGTCACAGAGTAAGAGATATTTATTAAGATGTTTTTCTCTTTCATTTTTGCTAATGTAGCAATGTAACTTTGGATAAACTTGTCCATTCTCTAGTCTTGTCCATTTGTGAATTTGAGTAATGTAACTACTGCAGGAAACTACCCATGATTAAGATGCAAACATTTTGCACAGCCCAGCGTTCCTCTCCCAAGTCAATACATTATTTATTTGCAGTTGAAAAAATATTTTAAAATCACCTCAGGAGTTTTTGAGATAAGAACCTTCAGGCTATATGTAATATTGTTTAGAAAATTTTGATAGAGAATAAATCAGCAACATTTGTTAAACGAAAAGAGGAGGGGAGATGTGTCCTGAATAATTATGCATCCTGTCTTAATTAGCTCACCTTGCTCCACTGTTCTGGGACTTTAGAGCCGTCAGTGTGATGAAATCCATAGAGGATTGTACAGTCGGTAGTTAGCAGCTGTGGTCTGTCACATAGTACTGTGGACTGCTAATCCCATGATGCATTTTCAGTAGAGGCTACTCGTCATTATAAGTTTTGACAAAGAGCCACTGCACTGTTACTTCATTAGCACATTGCGTGAACAAGACTCCTCGGAGAATGTGTAATCATGTTCGTGTTTGGGGACTCGAGCAGCAATTATGTCTCCTATTAAAGTTCTTCCACCTTGGAATTTGCGTTACTGAATAATGCATGTGTGCAGAGAATTAATTACACAATTTAACTGCTGCTGTCACACGTTTCTCAAGTGCCTGTAGTTGTTTTTGAGAAGTTATCAAATCATCTGGCTCTCCATCTCTTCGGGGCCTTGTCTTGTCTCTGAGATGCTTTTACTTTGTTGTTGCTTCTGTTTGGCCAGTATGTGCTTTGACCTTTGCTTCTCTCTCTCTCTCTCTCTCTCTCTCTCTCTCTCTCTCTCCCTCTCCCTCTCCCTCTCCCTCCCCCTCCCCCTCCCCCTCCTCCAGGAGTACCAGGGTTCCAGTGTGTTGGGCCAGTTTGTCACCAGGTTCATGCTAAGAGAGACATCCAGTCAGCTGCTGTCTCTACAGAGGTCACTGCAGTGTGCCATGGAGGCTGTGGAAGAGCAGAGCAGCCCTGCCCCGTGAGTACTGCAATATGACACTGTCTGTATTGTGTGTTACTTGTACAGATTGCTTTCACACCTTTTACACTACACTATGCTATTGCCTTGGGTAGTGCTCAGGCATGGGCCCACTGGCTGACAAGTCTCTGTTGCAATCATTTATCAGCACAAAATAGGACCTCTGTTCACATTCAGTGGTGTGATGGAAAAAAAAACAGTGAACTGTGGTTAACGATCTTAACGATCTCTCCACCTATTTAACATAACCAAGTGTTTAGCTGTTTCAATTAAAACACACCTCAACAATCATGACCACAAATTCTCTGTAATAATAAACCCAAACCTAACCTTACCTTAACCGTAGGGTCAGGTTAGGAAAACCACAAAAAGTGGTCATAGTGTTGTCATACTTGTTTTCTTTATACTCTGAAGAAGGAACAGTGTCAGCTCATGGAATAAAGACTGCACGTGCATAATTTTACTTAAATTTTATACTATTTTATTTTTTTTAGTTTTCTGCCTAAAGCTTATTAAAGGAGCTATTAGTAAGTTTTGCTATTGCTACATAGCTAGCATTAGCATTAACATCTGTTTACTTACATTGCAAGTTCAACATCAAATTTCATTCCTTTACTCACGTCTTTTCTTCTACTGAAGTTAGCACATTAATTTTCGACAGCGACTCACTAGCCTTCAGTTTGCCCTGAAGACGTAGCGCTGCTCAGATGGCTTATTATAACCTCTTGTCTTGTAAACACAATGATGGCCAAAGCTCTTGTCAAGCGACACCACCACTACCTGCTCCTGGCAAGAAACCTCATTCAACAGAACAGAAAACCTACAAATAGCCCCTTTAAGCCTACTCGAGAAGTAGAGCACAGCTTGTCTGCAGGATTGACCTTGTAAGCTACACAATGAAACTACCCATTTTGTTTAGGCATGAGGACTTGTTGTACTCTGCAGGTTGAAGGTTGAAATTTTTGAGGCATAGATCAACGAACGCCAGGAAGTGGCATTGTTAAATCAGCTTTTGGGAAGATATGGTACTATCAAAATTGCTAGAAGAAAGCATTCCCATAATGCATTATGAGTTATCAGGTAGGATTGGTCTAAGCAGAAAGGAAATTCAGCTAATCAGTGCTACTTCAGATGCCTTTCTTTCAAGGTATGCTGGTTGCTTCACCAATAGGCACACTGCTTTAAATTCAGTGTTTCTGTCAAAGATCCTGATACTTTTGTTAAATGTAAATGGATCTCATAGGATGAAAACAGATCTAAATTGCTGTTACCAATTTGGGATATGTTGAGCCACTGGGTATGAGTCACTGCATGAAATGGTACAACTGACTGCAAATTTTTGATATTCAAAACCGACACTTAATACATTTCTGTATACATTATGGTTCATCCGAGATCTCAGCACGGGGTCACACATTTCTTTCACTTACTAAAGGAATTCAGTGCGGAAGATGCTCTGAGAAGAAATCCATTAAAAGGCATTCAATGAGTAGAAATCCATCTCACCACAGGTCCATATCATGACAAGTGGCTTTCAAAACACAGATTGTTAGCATTTAAGGAGACTTTCCCCACTTTTCGTGGTTAAGTAATTCGGCAGCACGACTGGCTGCTGGGTCGTCTGTTGCACTGCATGTGTCATGGCTCAGCAGAGCTCTCTTCTCTCCCCTGTGGGTGCCACACTGGTATTATCGAAAATAATGGAGCGATTATAGCCAAGGTGAATTATTGAGAGGGGACTGGGGGAGGCAGGAGGGGGAGCAGAAGGAGCAAGGATGATAACGATGGCACTGAAAAACAGAGCAAGTGAGTCACAGGGAAAGAGGAAGATGAACACAAAAAGCAAGTGAGTGACAGAGTGGTGTAGAAAGTCTGAGATACTGTAGATGGAAAAACTGAGAGAGGGGCATACAAAGGGACTTGATGATGAGCTTTTTGGCCACAAATAACTCTTTTGAGACTGTTCAAACAGGTATAGATTTTGGAAAGAGAACGAGTGAGTGTTGGGCGGGGCTGAATTAGACATATTGAGTTGGCAACAAACAGCTATTTCTCCCTTCTTTGCTTCCCTGAAGTGGATTTATGGCTGTTGCAGTGGCCTTTGGGTTCCAGGCTGTTCTCAGCATGAGAACCTCCTAGCAATGCACTCCCTCTGTGCTGTCAGCGTGATGCTGCGCACACACACACACACACGCACACATACACAAAATAGCGTGCACACACAAAGACACGACAAAAGGAGAGAGAAAGAGGCACACACTAACAAGAACAAACAAATGTACAGGGGCATTTAGACACACAGAAACGCACGCGCACACACACACACACACACACACACACACACACAGCGAAATCAAAGTATGCACTCACATATACACACACCTACTGTGTGTGTGTCTCAAGTGTCACACTCTCATAACTTGACGTCCTGGCCTTGACACTCTGCATTTACACATGGTAAACAGTTTTCCATCTACGACAGAGCTGTGTGCGTTTGTGTGTGTGTGTGTGTGTGTGTGTGTGTGTGTGTGTGTGTGTGTGTGTGTGTGTGTGTGCACATTCGAGTGTGTAAGTGGAGGGATTAGTCCTCTTTAACTTCCAGCCTGTGGGTTAATAAGCACTCGTGTGTATCCGGCCCTTCACTTCACAGTGTTTTCACCTCTATTCTGGACACTTGCTGTTTATCTATGGCTCCTGTGTCTCTGCACCAACGACTGCACTCTGCCTCTTGCATCAGACATTAACCTATCTCAGTTTCTGATTTAAATCAATTATTAATGCATCCTTCTTTTACCTCTTTTCCCGGTTTCTCTCCGTCTTTATCTTGCACCTTTTCCTCCAGTCCTAACTCATTCCTCCCTACTTTCATTCCATATCCTCTTCCTCATTCCCCATGTGACCACCTCTCTCTGCCATATCTTCAATTTCTGTTTTATTTTTTTTTTCTCCCCTGACTCCTTTGACAGTTGCTGTCTTTCTCTCTTATGTTTGTCTCCCTGGGTCTCCACTGCTGTCATGGCAGGAGAGAGGTAAAGGCACCTGAGCTGACAGCAGTACAGAGGAATGGCAGACGGTGTGGTCGGAGGGTCCATAATAACCTGTGCATGTCCCCATCAGATCCCTGCTCTGGCATCCTGACCACAGGTAACAGGAATATTGATTTATCGATATACTGTATCATCAACAAGTCAACCAATAAAACCAGCAGTTATTCCTCTGCACTATACAACTCCATTATATTGTATGTTAAAAGTGAGGGTTTGGAGGGTACTCCTGTAAAACATGACCCCACAGGTTGTCTGTGCAAGCAGCATAGTTAGAGAAGTTAGGTAATGTGGTAGAAAGAGCAAAAAAGTCAACATCAGGAGAAGCTCAGGATGGATGGATTGACAAAACACAAGACTTTCATACAGGAACTGTTCATGCTAAACCAATAGTCAACATTATTATTTTTATCCATGATTTTAACTGTGTGTTTACTATTGTTACCATGATGACAAATGTCTGGTATGTCTGCTGCTGGTATGCTCCTACAGGTCATATGTGATCGTGGGGACAAACAATGATATGGCTGGTGATAATCTATATTTTTGTTATTGTCATGGAAAGACCAAAACTAACAATGTGTTCATCCATTGCGGTTTCTTTCCACTTTCTGATCAACCTGTCTGTGGCACACTGGTTCCTACTGAAGACATATCTTTAAAAAATATATACTTTTATTAACAAAAAAAAAGTTTTCTAAAAGAGCAGACATGCTGGTTTTAGGTGCAAGAGGAAATAGTAGTTGTAGATTTGTATATTTGTTTGTATTTACAGCTGGAGGACAGTGTATGTGGGATTGACTCAAAGTTAAACTACGCTATTTTCATCATAATGAAGGAACCCAGTGCAACAATGTGGCTCACTGATGTGTTTTTAATAGTTTTTGACAGAACTGAGGTCTATGGCACAGATGAATAGGATGTATCAGGCTGTGGCTACACAGTAGCATGCATTTATTGTCAGTTTTGGTATTTTCAAAGGATTTATTGACAATGAGAAAAATATCACCTTATCCTTTGATTAGCAGTTATATTGCTATATAATATCCTTTGATATGTAAATACGTGCAGAATCATGTCAAAGTCACACTATAAAGTAATATTTCTTATATTATGATCATTTGATTCATTTTACATTCCCACCAAAGCATATCAGTGATGAGAAGTATGTCTAATCATCAGACATTCAAGGGAATCGTGTTCAGTGATGTACACATGGATGCCTCCCATCACTGTCATTAGTACTGTGCATAATTTGAACAGGCAATAAGCTCTCCCTGAAGGCCTTTTTCATCTATACAGGTCCTATTGACATTTACTGGAGAAAATTATTTTATTATTGAGCCTCATTTATTTTCTTCTTCACTAGTATTGGTGGACTGAACAGCAGATATTGAGCCCACAATGAAGAAATTAACTGTGGCTTTAAAAAAACTTTAAAAGAAATTCAGTCAATCAGGTGTTGAATTTCCTTTTATATACATAATAATAAGTCTGAACCTGATTTTCATTATAGAGTAACTGTATAGGTGCATTATTCTTTGACATTTTTTCCCTGAATCCCTCAAACTTTTTCAAAGTGAGATATAGATATATATAGATATTTATCAAATATTTTGTTTGCGATTTCGAAAAGGGAGCATTTTCACTTATGGTATAAAACATTTCTGTCGTCTCTATTTTTTGCCCTTGTCAGCTGATGGAAACCATATATATATATATATATATATATATATATATATATAAATAAAAATGTATATCAGTACTCTAAAATGTACACCACAGTATGGATGCACTTCTACACTCAAATCCAGTTAGAATTATTAGTATGCACAATGGAGGTGGATCACACATTTACATTTTTTGGTCATTCCACTGATTTAGAATTGTGTTATCTCAGGTGTGAACATGGAAGATGGAGAGAACTGGTGCTCCCAAATCAACAGGCTGCAGCAACTACTGGATAAACTGGAGTGTCAGGTATGAAACGTCTCTTTATGTACATCTTGAAGTGGACAACAGTGTATTTCTTGGACAGCCTTTTCTAGTAAAAACTAATTTCTATAATCTCACATTTCTGTATTATGTGGTTTTTCTGTGCCCTGCCTCTTTTTACTTTTGTAATGATCCTCTGCCCTCACTGTGTGTGTCTGCACAGCGATGCAGCAAGTTAAACACACTTCCAATTAAAGTTGAAGACAGGAGTTGGGTCTTTGAGGTTTTTACTGGAAACTTTGCACAACAAAATCAGTGAAGCGATTACAACACACAATGAGATCGCATAAGATACTGAGACAATAAGATACTGTCTACATTGATCATGAGAAACCTATTTATTCATATTTCTGTATACATGATCATAACAGTATCCATGTTTCTGATCAAAGAAAGGATAGATTAGCTGTCAAATTAGTGCTTCAAGTTAGGAAGAAACAAAGGCAAAACACAAGACGAAATCAGGTTTCAAAGATCAAAGTCTTCACTGAGGGAGATGGTTCAGTACATAGGCAGTCAAAAAATATCAAAAAGCTCAAGGCTGAGGCAAGGTCAGAAAACTAAGACATTGGTCAAAGACGAGAGGTAAAGACAAGGAAATGGCTGGTACGCTTGTTGCAGGGAACAAAGACAAACTGATACAGAAGAAAGGAGCACAGAGAATAAATAACAATAGTGTGCCTAAGTATTCAGACTAATAAACTAGTAGAGGGGAGATAACGAGACACAGGTGCAACAAATTAGGGCTGAGCAGATAATCACAGGAGCGGAAGACGCACAAGGGCAGGAAGTGAGGATCTGAAACGAGAGAAAACTCAGTAACACCAAAATAAAACAGGAAGTACTGCAACAAAGAGGAAGGAACAGAAAACAATAAAATCAATAATCACAAAACAGCTCTAATAAAATGACCACTTACAGATAATGCTCAGACAAGGGCATTTGGGCATTAGATTAAAGATCCCTGTCAATAGCTACTATAGATTGGCTAAAATCTCTGTTATTTTACTGTTTTGTCTTTTCTCATGTGAACTGGCTTTAACCTTGTTTGGAAAGGTGCCATTGAAATAAAGCATTGTTTTTATTATTCATGAAAAAAAAGGTTAGGCAAACGTGAGCACAGAGCTATAATATTTTATATAATATAGATTTTTGAACAGGTTGAACTGAATCAGTCAGATGGGAAATAACAAAATAACTAAGGCAGTGTGAGGCCTGTTTGCCGGCCACCTCACTTTTAAATACATTTAGAATGTTTTTATTGCTTATGATAAATTATGCAGTGAATATATAAAACAGAAATAATGCATTATTTTTTTATTAATATTTTGTTTTGGGGCACAGTATTTTAACATATTAAGAATAATGAGAAGTACATATATGGATTTCACTGGGACTGGTTTCGTGTTGTGTTTTCATGATTATGTCTGTAACAAGGTGTCAGCTCAGGGCTTGAACAGTTTCAGCCATGATGAGAAAAATGACAGACTTCTTGAACAGGCCTATTGTGTATTTTCAGACCTTAATGCAGCAGTTTATGTTATGTATTTAAAATTTTTACTCAGCTTTGTGCTGATTTGAAATTTTTGTGTTGTGATGATCAAAAAGAACAGTACGTGCACTCACATCATGTATAAAACACTGCTTCGAAGAGCGCTGAAGATCTGTGCTGCTGTCAAACACAAAGCATAGTCACCTCTCAGCGCTCATTCTGTATCCTATGACCCATTCTCGCTACCACATCTCGAAACCTCTTCTACACCCTCCTCCCCCATCTTCTGCTCCATCTCATTCTCTGTTCTTTTCTTTATTAACTCCTGTTATTCCCATTTTTTGATGTTCATTTTCCCCTCCTTTCAGTCTCTCTCAAAGCATATTTCTCTCTCTAGCCCTCGGTTTTGTCAACCCAGGGGGACTCAAGAGTGGAATATCAAAGCAATTCATAACCTGTAGGATATTCTGAGTGCAATATCCATCCCCACACCTCAATGCCACCACCGTCACACACACACTCACACACACACAGCTTGTGTGCATCTTGCTCCCTTTCTCAGCTCTCTCAAATGCAACAGAATGAGTTTTCTGCCTCAAAGGTTATGTTCACTATCTATACACACACACACACACACACACACACACACACACACACACACACACACACACACACACATACTTACACATGAACCATAACCTTTAAGAATGAAAACTCTTTCTATGTTATTACATTTGCTATATTTAATTATTCCTAACATGATATTTATAGGCTACATACAGCCCCAGGATAAGAGGATAGATTACATGTTTTCTACTTGTTTCTCTGTAGTCCTACGTGACTCATCTCATCGTTCCGTAACACTTTTAGCTTTCAGAAACACAATGGCTTCTTTGAATGAATGGATGTAACTTTTATTCCCCGGTGAGGAATTTGTCTTGCACAATGGCGTTTGAAAAACATTAAATCAAGCACATAAAAACAGATATCATATTGGCAGGCCACACACACTGGTGCCATCTTACTACTATTACTACCTTTAAAAGGTAACTATAGGTGGTAATAAGCTGCTTGCACACATCTTATGGGGAGGATGGTCTTGTATCTACAAATGAAACTTCAGTTTAATGTGTTTCTAAAATGCTATTTAAAAACTAAATGTTCTATAGAATATATATATATATATATATATAGAATATAGTGATTAATTCAGAATATATGAAATGCATTTTGCACACAAACTATATTTCAAACATCAGCAAATTGCGATTAACAACTGGCAGAATAAATAAAGTTTTCAGACATTGGTTCAGTCGTTTAATTACAGTAATTTATGTTCATATCTCTAGCAACACAAATTATTCTTAACCAAATGATCAGAAGCCTCTTCTCATGTGTGTTACCATCTCGTTTTAGAGTCCCAAGCTGGAGCCACTGAAAGAGGACACGCTGGCCAGCACGTACAAGTCTGTAAGTCACCACTAATAGCAGGTTTTCACCTGTGAATACTGACCTGAGTGAATTGCTGACTAAACATCTTGTTTTCGGGCAGTTAGCTTTAATTGAACAGGTACTGGGTCACCATTAGAGTGGTAGTAGAGTTTTTGCGTTTTGACAATCACTGTAAACAGCTTTACTTTAGTGATGCATGAAATGGATCATACCACAGGCTGCCACACACACAAGGTATTACTAAGCAAACTTTAAAGCTTGCTCTCTACAACAGACACTACGCACATACACACACACACACACACACACACACACACACACACACACACAAACACACCAATCAGTTAAGGCTCATGTCAGGTTTTAAAGACAGCATTTCACAGCAATTAAACTATGGAGAGACCTTTGCTCTAATGTTGAAATGTGACAGTTCTCTGCCTGAGGCTACTGCTCAGCATAATTATTATATAGAATAACCTTCCCCTTGGCTAATCATACACTAGCTTGATTGCAGTAACTGCACTTTACTGTGCGAATCAAGTTAAAAATAACTTTAGTGGATAATTGCTGATTAAAACAGTATTTTCACACTTTGTTTTGCTTTCGTTCTTCTGTGTCCAAACGCAGCTCAGATCATTTAACTCTTATTGTGCATAAAATAAGTCATGGGCAAATATAGTTCAGGCAAAACAATATTCGAAATCGAAATCACAACAATTCTTAGTTTCAGGTGATAATAAACTATTGAAACCATAGTTAGGAAACCCCGGAAGTCGATTTAAAACTCCTTTTAGGATACTATGACCTGGACAAATGAGAATATGCACAGGCTCATAGTTAGGAAGATGATATAAGACTGCCCCCCCTATATCCTACACACTGGTCCTTGAACTTCTACTCCAGCACCATTCCCGGTTACTCCTCCTCCTGACTCTGTACACCTCCAGCAGATACAGTATGTTCCCAAAAGCTGACAAGATGTTACTTAAACTCTTTTTCGGCTGCACTCAGTAATCATGCTCTCTTGAAATTGCATTTTAGTCATCCAATTTGTTCACTGTCCTCATTCAAAATGTCAAGCAGCAAGCAACGGAGGTTAGTTCATGCTCACTAGCCTTGCTTCAAAACAAGAGAAAATCGTGTCTGAATTGTCTGAGTTTGGGTCGGATTATATTTGACATGTCCATATACAGACAAAATAAATTACTGACAGGACTCAAAGTATTTATAGCAGTAATAGTAAAGTTAATGTCTGTTTTTACATGTTTCCAAACGGGTTGGTGAAAAAAGGTAAAATTATATAAAGAGTAATGTGCCTCTATTTTTGTGTTTCTTTTAAGCCCTTCAAAATAAAACCCAGTAAAAAGCAAATAATATTAAAAGAAATGTAGATCATCCTTGTGACAAAGGGCTGATACAAAAATACACACAATTTTAATGGTTAAATCTGATAAAGTACATACTTAATTACTCACCTTTTAATGCGGTTTGCTCAAGCCGATTGTTTTGAGGCAAACCTGTAAAACCACCACTGCAATACAACTGAGGAAAATGTAATTAGATTTTCTCCTATTTTCATAGCTACTATTTTTGGTTTGATGATGATTCTTCTAAGGTAGGTCTGTGGATTGTTCAGTTCTTAACTGGTATTTTTAAATGCTTTGAGCATCATGAATTAAATCCCATTTGCTTCCATCATATTGATGTGGAAACAAAAGTTTTTGTCATGTGAGTGAACTGACCCTTCAAGGAAGATTCAAGTCTGTGAAACAGGGTTTTAAGAAGAACACATAAGAGAGGTTGCAATAGTAACTCACTCTAGCACTGACTTGTTGTTAATGTGATGTGGGCAGGGGGTTGGTGTGGCACACTGGGAGACCACATGCCAGGTAGAGTTCAGTTCAGATCCATTTTGAAATATGAATTGCGACACGTGTTAAATAACTTGCAACAACTGACTTACTGTGCGTTCACATTAAGTTGAGATGGAGAAAACCAGCATCCTGCTGTTGTCAGTATATTATATGAAGAAAGTGACAAGCTATTCTAAACGACAGTGATGAGGTATTATGGCAACACCGTTATTATAATGCAGGTCTAGCGTCAGTATGTAATCAGTTTGCTGTGTTTTTGATTCATTAGAGTTTAGAAAAAGCACCTGATTTTCACTCTCCATCTTTCTTTGTGCAGCTGTTTCCACTCAGGCCTTGGATGACAAACAAAACTGAAAGTGCCTTAAGTGAGAGCATACAGTACAACATAAATACAAAGAGGCATCACATTTATTTATTTATATCTCATCTGTTGTCAGTGATGATGAGATATGTACCCTGAGGAAGGTACAACAAGTCCTCCATCAAACGGTTTCACAAGTATCCATCTTGACAATAGTTGTTTAATGTGTCATCTCATTTCATTCCTCTTCTCTGTCTCTCGTCTCGTCGTCAACAGAATATCTTGCTGGTTCAGAGGCAGATGACTGTGACCGATGAAGATCTGGACAACTTCCGGAAAGTTCTGAAAAGCTACATCGATTCCACCTCAGCCCACTCTGACAACCTGCAGTGAGTGTCTTGTTTGTTTTCAGGCAAAGTAATATATCTTTTAAACATTGTGCTGGCTCTGCTGCTGATACACCTTCATGAGCACTGAGGCAATGTTGAATCAGGGGTTTGGATTGTAAAAACTGATGTCTACGAGTAAAAAGGATTGAAAAAAAAACATACTGTTGATGAAGAATTCCCATCAGCATGCTCTCATCAATTATCATGGGATATTATAACAGCAGCTTTAGCAGCCAAACTGTTAAAGTTTTTACGGTAATAAAAGCTTAGCATTTTCACATCTTCGAACTTAATGAAAATGAGTTCCTGTTTTATACTAATGCTTTGTTGTTGCCTTGCTTTTCTCCCTGGCTACTTCTAACAGACATCTCTTTATCTTTCTAAAGAGTCAAACTTTTTTCATTTGATTTATCCTTGCAAAGTGAAAACTCTCTTAGACTTTGTATCCTCTTCTTGCCCCATTCTACTTTTGCTCTCTATCCGCTGTCAGTGTGTCCGTTCACAAGCTCCCGGGAAAGTCGTGTTACATAATGTATGAGTTCTGGCAAGACCGCATCTCCTGGATGAGGTCAGTATGGTGTGTGTGTGTGTGTGTGTGTGTGTGTGTGTGTGTGTGTGTGTGTGTGTGTGTCTGTGTGTTTGTGTGTGTTTGTCTGTCAGTGTGTGTGTCAGATATTGGCAGACTAGTTTGGCACTCTTAACTTTTTGATGGAAATGTTCCCCTCCAGTGAATATGAGCAGATGGCCCATCTCTCAGTTCGCGCACACACACACACACACACACACACACACACACACACACACAGGGACACACAAGGATGGTTTGAAATGGAATCTATGCCATATACATATCAATGAATACATTAATCTGTCATTCAGAACATTGTGCCCAGCATGTCTGCTAAAAATTTGATTAAAAACAACAGGAAAACATTCAGTACGAAGTAATGAGCATATAGCTTTTTGAAATACACTTTGTTTGGTAAAACAAAATTTTGTAACTCCCTGACACGCAAGTATCTACAGACAAAAATTCATTTTAAAATGCAGAATATCTCCAGTTACAAACTCTTTATTTCAACAGTGATTTATTATGCAACAGGTGATGGTCAAGTTAGTTTATTCTAACCTTTTCTTTATTTGTTTTTTGCTTTTTGCTGCATTTTTCTTCCCGTTTTGCTTCTTCGTTGTCCGTCTCTGTAGCTATCTGCAGTCCAACAGCAGTAAAGATTTCCAGCGCTGCATCATTGACATGTTGGAGGATGCTGAAGTAGTATCTACTATGTTGCTCCCAGGTTTGTGTATTGTATGTGTTTCAGCGAGTGCATTCATATGTGTATATAGTCATATAAAACCAAGTGCCTGCATACCCTGCTTAGTGTGAGATCAACACATGTAAGATACGACCTAATGTCTGTCGAGATTTTTTGATTTGGTGTTCATATAGTGTTGGTATGACTCATGAGTCCAGTTCTGGCACCTACGGCTCTCCAAACAGTCACTTCACACTGGGCCCAAACTTCTGCATGTGGAGCAGGTGCTAGCGATTATTACCTGTCTGCCTGCTCGTCTGACATTTTGTGAGGTCACACAAACAGAGCCCTGCTTCTCCTCCGTCAACAGAAATTCCTAGTCTTTTGAAGAACATCTTTAGAAAAATAGCCTGGGTTTGAAAGCAGACTTGAAAATGACACACTGAGTTTGTTGCATCCATGTCAGCGATACGCACACATTCGCCACACTTTGAATAGCTCTGAAAAAGCATCGTTGACCTGCTATCCAGCTTTTCCCTGGGCATCTTAGGCCATGCAAAATGTTTATATCAGTGACCTACCTTTCACCCAGTGAAGCCCTGATAACAAATGCTCCATATTGATATGTCAGTTGTGTACAGACAGACATTTACTGTGGATGTGCAAATATTAGATGTTTCTGAAGAAATAAATATCCACTTGGAAGATGTTCTCCCGAAAACACTTGGGGGCTATTTTTACACTGCTTGTTGAAAGTTATCCAATTCTGCTGTTTCATTCACATGCACAGATCAGATGTTATACACGAGGCAAAAACACAGAATATAAAATATTTTCTTGCCTTGTTTCACATTTTCATATGGAGATAAGCACCGTATACTTGGCAACATGACTTACATCTGACGCACATAACTTGTTTTCTCGTCACCCCCGTCATTGACTCCTCAGCGGGATCGATACATGGTGGTATGAATCACTGCCACTCCAGCCCAGGTTACAATCATGACTCTTCTTTTTCATCTTGACATTTGATTAAGTCGTTGCAAGCCTATAAAATGTGATGCAGAAAGCAGTAGCGTTAATTATTACTTGTGTCTGTTTACGTCCATTGCAGATGGTGCTTTGGCTGTGTGTGTGTAGGTTACTGTACACGGTTGTTTATTTCCACATCTGTGACTGTGTCAGACATAAACTGAAGAATTTTGGTGTAAACACAGGAATCTGATATGGGTCACTCTTGAAAGCAGATACAAACAGACGGTACAGAAAAATCAGATGTTTGAAAACAGTCAGAGTTGGGCATCAAGAAAAACAACCTCAACCTAATCTGTGTAAGTGTGAAGTACTTCACAAGGATAATTACAGGAAATCAGCTTGTAAGTGCATTTTAAAGATTTCTTTTTTACTCATCATTAGATGCAAACAGACTCTCACCATTAGTGAAGGTCCTGGCTTGTGGGCGCTTCGTCTGCCTGCACGTTGATGAGTTTTGAGCTTTTTTCTTAGTCTAGTAAAACAGCTATTAAGTTGCTTCTCATGGAAACAACTACTTATCCGTCTGTCTTGAGATATTGCCTGTCTCAGTACAGACATTATTAGTGGGTAGCTTTGCCCTGAGCATCAGAGACGTTTGGCCGTTGAGAATACGAGTGCAGGCACAATGCACTGAGGAAGAAGGAGGATAGTTTATGAGGTATACGTCAAGCACAGGAAGGAGTCGACTCTGGAATCAATAATAGAAAAATAAATAAATCACAGCGTTCTGCTGCTCCTACCTGCGGCTGTTATTGTCTGTGCCGCTGACTGTCACTGAACACTAGCTTCATTTTTTTCCTCAGTAGGAGCTTTGCACCAAACAGCCTTGTGTTTAATGACATGGTTGTCCTGTCCAACTTTGTTTGATTACCAACCAAGAAACTGTAGCACAGCTAAAGCGAGCGGTACTCTCTGAGTGAAAAGGTCAGGTTAAAAATAAGAACCAGGTTAAATACACTGTAACATCGTTTGCTTTGTATTTGCCCTGTGTTTGTGACGTTCGTGTAAAAAAACAAAAACAATACGCACACAGCCATATAACCTTAATGTATCTATAAAGGCTTATTTTCTCCAGTTACATTGTTTTAATTGCTGCCTTCCCTAAATTATGTAAATCATATTTGTTCTTTGGCTGATGTAAATGTTACGCTGATAAACTGGAAAAATTGGCGCTTAATAAAATGTAAATTAGATTAATGATTTTAAATTTACCCTGAGGTCCCCCTAAGGAGTCATGAATTTCCCTGAGTAAAACAGTAGGTTGTCGTGAGGTGACTTAACTTTCTCTCTGTGTGTGTGTGTGTGTGTGTGTGTGTGTGTGTGTGTGTGTGTGTGTGTGTGTGTGTGTGTCCGTCCTCAGCTTCCTGGTGGATTATGACTAACAACTAATGAGTGAATCCAGAATGTCACATCTACTGCCTACACTGTCACACGGACAAAGACACACTGGCGGAGCAACCCACCCACTCGCATGCACGCACGCACTCACTCACTCACACACACATGCATTCAAATACGCACGCATACACACATACAGAAGAATTCAAAAGGCATCCATGTGTTTGAAAGCAACAGGAGACAGAGACAATGGCGTCACCCAGCATTCTCCAGCAGCATCTTTTAATGTTCCTCTGTCTTTGACTGCTCATTATTGTGCCGCTTATATCAAAAGGGATAGTTGACACCCTATAGCCAATTTATAGACTTGAAAGTGACTGATTCTCTGCAATGCAAAAGCCAATTTTTTTTTTTCATTTATATTTTTATTCATAACCCTGCAGTGCTCGTTTGATATTATTCCAGTGGAGAAAAGCCAAGAAGACACTAGTATAGGTTACTACAGCGATCCTAAATTGGAATGAAAATTACAATGCCTGTAGTGTTTTTGGGCTTTTGATGAGTTGTTTACTGATGAATACAATTAAACTGGATGAAAAAGCAGACTGGATGAGGAGATGGAGAGTTCCTGCGGCCTAAACATGCATGCTGATGACTGTGGCCAAGAGCTTTCATGAATAGTTCCTTTAAATCCTGGCTTGTATAATGTTGTATGATATTGTAGAACTGTATTTCCTTCATTTAGCTACCTTACTGTAATGTGCACAGAACGCCAAAAAAGAAGAAGCTATTATTATAAAAGCTACACCTGCCCTGACATCTATCTGCAGTACTGCTAGATATAGTGGTCAGTTATTTCTCTTAGTTTCCTCCCCTCATTCTTCAGCCTGAGACACCTTCTTTGTCTCAAATGTAAAAGTATCTCTAAAAATGTGCGTTAACACTCTGTGAGGAGATTTTATTGTATCACTACATTATAAAGAGAAAATATATTTAAAGTATCTTGTATTTATTTTGATCATGGTAGAGCTCATTCCGTCTGTACATTTGGACCTCGGATATATTCATATTTCTGTTGTGCTTTGATTTGGTAACGAACACCAATACCTGTAAACAAACTGAAAAGCAACTTTAATAAATCATTAAAGCTAATTGTTTGTTTTGACAAGTGAAAATGCCTCTGAATCTTCACTTTTGACACATAAATTCTTTTTTATCTTTTAATTTTATTATTTTAACAACACCAAAGACAGGATCGTGACGGGGAAAATAAAACTGAACGAACAAGACGGCAACAAAACAACAAAGGGCAACAGATTGTCTCGTGACGAGTGTCAGCTTGGTGTTGGTTTTTGCATGTGCAAGTGTGGGTGTGTGTTTATTTGTAGGTGCCTTCTTCAGTATATATAACTACTTCTACTACCACTACGACCAATACTACCGATAATAATAATAAAAACCCATGTCGTTCGCGCTGATGACCACGGCTCTGCAGCCTTCAGCTGAATGGAGGAAGTTTCAGTTCATTGTTTAGCTTGAAGTCTAAAGTCTCACTCACTAATACGGAACATAGAAACTTTTTCACTGCATCTGTATCAATAATTTTATTCGTCAGTGTTGTGTGAGCTATAAATCCCCCACAGTGCTGTGAAATAAAGGCAGCCCTTGAAATTTATTTGCAGTTTCTGTGAATCGAACAAGACACTTGTCTGACCAAGATTATCCAGCTATGTGAGTAGGATACACCAGTGGTTCCTCACCATGTGTGCTTACTGACAGGCTGCATATCTACAGGTTGTGAGCCTTTCGATCAAAATAGTGATTTTCGAGGCCAGAGGAGGTAAAACTAAAAAATATATATCTGTATTGGAGAATTGTGTCTTGCATTATTTCTGCTTGCCAGTACTCACCTTGCAATCCCAGATTCATCTCGCCTTTGAATCCCAGGTTGGAAGCCACCGCATGACACTACATTAGATTTCATCTCTCCAATGCCGTAACAGAGGGATTGCAACGCAAATGTAACAGGTGCACTGCAGAATACAAACTGGACTTGAGACGCTGCATGCATTTAATTTATTGTTATTTGACCTAAGGCTACACATAAAGCTCAACAGAAATCTATGTGTATGACAAGCTCTGAATAGAAATAAAAAAAGTTTAAAAAGAGCCAGTATCTTGTTATGACAGGAACGCATAATTGCTGGAATTGCTGAAATTCTTTGTGCCGGATTTGCGACTGCACACACAGGCGTGCACGGGCACAGGGGCTGGCACATCATTTCACTGATTGCTGGGCCTGTAATATTTGATTGCATGATTGATGCTGGCGAAATGAAACCCTCTCATCTTTAGCCTCCTGTCAGGCAGGCTGCTGGTAAGGCGGAATGAATATGTAGTGGCCATCGGGGCAGCCATGTAGATGAGGCTGTGGGGACGTGTACCCACACATCCTGTTCCGCATCTGTTCTTCCAAACCTTGAGGGGCATGTGTCACCACTACATCTGTTACCAAGAGGAGAGTCTAATTCATGGTAAATCATAGGAAGCAAAAAAAAAAAAAAGCCTGTTGGTGTTTGAAGTAGCAGAAGTAGAAATACTTCCAGCACGCGGGACGCCACAGGCAGACGAGCAATGAAATGTAATTTTCTAAACATAAACAGATCATTGGAACATTTCACTTTTACAGAACATAAACTTTGTATCAACTGTTCCTCCAAAAAAAAAAAAAAAAAAACTGATGAATGTAGCTTCTATGAAACTAATTGAAAGCCTGGTGTTTAAAGTACAATTCATTCATATCAGTTCCTCTGATGTTGAGATAATAGTTTGATATTTTGATGAGGGCAGTGCCCTTATTTGCTTCCTGGTGGAGTGTTAGATGAGAGAATTGATTCCACGCTCACACCTGTCAGTTACAGCTCAGTGAGGCTTCCAGTGAAATCCCCTGTGCATAGGTAGGTAATTGAATCCAGTGCAGGGATGGCATACCCCGACGCTAATAATGAAAACCATAATATATAGAGGTATTGAATAAATGTATAAATACATTTAATGGCTATTGCTGGGGGGAAAATGATGACCAGTAGTATTAACCCAAAAATAGGGTTTGATTTCAGTTTATAACAAAATGAATCTAGCTCCTCTGAAACTCCTGCAACAAACAAAAAGTGAATTCATCTCCTGCTATAGCTGATGCTTTGTATACAGTATTATTATTATATACCTTGGAGATACAGCAGGGATTAATTCGCACAGCCTTTGTTACATTTTTGCACACACTGTAGGGTTCCTGTGCTGCTGCTGCTGCTGCTGGATGAGAAATGTTTATATTGAACCCACTGTGGAATGCGTTTTTCTCTCAAAGTCTCAGGAGATTTCGTCATGTAGTTATACAATATATTCCAACGTGATACTGAAACAACATGCAGTGAGCACAAACCAGCTTCTTTGACTCTATTGGATTTTTACTGCATAAATGTGAGCCATTGTTCAATACTAAGTTAACAGCACTGGCCAATATCCATACCCTATTCAGTCTAACTATGTGATATTTTCCTATTATGTATTTCCTGATTGTGAAACAGGCTTTTCTGTGTTGTGAAGTATGTGGGATACCGATGAATAGCCAAAGTCAAGGTTCAGACCTTGTGCAGTTATTTCAAATCATACAGTTCTCTGAATAACACTGCCGCCTCTCTGTGCACCCCTCCTTTAGCAGTGAAAAAAAAATATATACAGGCCTTTTTATTCCCTTTCAGGCAGGTGCCCTTGGTTCTGATGAGTGAAAACACACCTCATCACTTCATAGTGCCAAGGGCCTGCGCTAAGGTGACCAAATGACATTTGTTGTCCTGTTTCATTCCTCTCTACTGCCATTTTCTCTGTCTTGGTTACCTTATTGTGCAGAAGGCAACACACAGAAGGCATTTAAAGTAAAATCTTGTGTTACCTCTCTGTAGGGGACAGCAGAAAAACCTTGGAAGAATGCCAACACGACAGTACAAGATGTCCGTATCAGATATTTTAAAACACAATATGTAAGCTCACACACAATTTTTGAAGCCTGTATGACGTCAGAGAAGCGCTTTACCATATGTGATATACGTAAAACCAATTATAACTTCAGAGTTAGTATTTAGCTCATGGGGAAGGTAAGTCACTATACAACAAATAAAAAGATAAGATACATGGAAATTAAAGAGGACACCAAATCATTTTTTTTTTTTTGTCGATGTTCATGAGCAACTCATCTCCACAGAGATCCAAAGACTGGAGGCCAAAGGTGACAAAGCAGTAGCTGTTGTCCTATTTCATACCTCACTTTCTCTGTTTCTTTTCACCCTGGAAACTTTATTGTGTAGGAGGTAACATGCTCACAGACTTGTCTCTGAAAGACAGGGTCACTCATTCTTGTTGACTGAGAGACTCGTCACACTGACTCGAGATTTGCTAAACAGCAGTTTATTATCCCAAGCTAATAGTGTTCATAAGAACTAACGGTTTAAACAAAAAAATAGTTTTTGCAAGTGCAGTTTCTTTGTGTGTGTGTTTTTTTTTTTTTTTATGCAGAAGATTGGAAAGCTACATTTTATGCTTGTCTTGTGTTGTGTTTTGATGTAGGTCCCTCGCAGCAGAAGTAGTGTCTCAAAATCAATTACTGTAAATCACTCCTGACCTTGAAGAACATTAAGTGTTCATAATAGCATGCTGTCAAAAAAGCTTTTGCAAATGTTACGGAGGGGCAGACAGAGTGAGAGGGGGTTGGGGGGGTGGAAAAGACGGATTAGGATGGAGAGATATATCATCAGAATGGGATTTCAGTGTCATGTGTTGTCCACACTCCAGCATGGGACTAAGATATCACTCTAACGTCCTCATGTCTCTGTGATGATGATCTATTGCAGATCCTCCAACGCGATCGTATAATTTAAACATCACGTTGAGCGGAGGTGAAAGACACAATGAAAGCTCCCTATGCACAGCTAAATTCTGCTGAGTTTGTTTGCTCAGTGCACTGGATTTATGACTTTGTAATGTTGTGAACTTCTTGCTTTACCCTGCTCTCATCTCATGTCTGTGTGTGTGATCTACTCGCCATTTTATAGTTTTATACTGCAAAACATATGTTAGCATGCCAGTATGCTATATTAAGATAGAGAGTATGGTATAGCTGCTTCACCATCATTGTCATTGAGAGCATTGTAGCATGATAATGTTAGCATTTAGGTCAAAGAACAATTATGCCTAAGTGTGTCCTCACAGAGCTAAAGTGGCTGCATTCTCTCTCAGTCTTGTTGCTACTGTTTATAGTTCTCATCTTATCTCCTCATGATACATAAAGCCATCTCAGTTTTATATCTGTCTGTGAAACCCTTTGAACACTCAGCTATAGGACAAGTGCTGTACAGTAGGGGCCTACATTAGATGTATTATTAAGTAATCCACTGGGTACTACTCTTTCCTGTGCAGCTACTATCTAGTTCACATTGGAGTACTGTAACCTATTTGTCATTAAGTAGCTCTCCAAATAATGTTGTTTTCTGAGAAATGTATTCAGATTACATCAGGACAATGGTTGCACATTTGATCACACTAGAGTGGTAGAGTGGTTCGACATTTTGGGGAATGTGCTTTTTCACTTTATTGCATAAAGATGAGAAGATCTACCTCTCTCATATCTCTAAAGGAAAGATGAAGCTACAGCCAGCAGCCGGAAAACAAAAACTTGAAGTGTTCCATAAGTGGAAAGACAAATAAGTATGAAAGAGTTAACTTGTCAAAGGTTCAGTGTAATTGTGTTGTGACAAAACCTGCTATGTCTTTAAAGGTCATTGTAGTTAAATTGTTGGATGTAATTTCTTTACTGTGTGGGATATTTATGACTCATGAAATAAAACCAATTAAATGCTGTTACATAACATACAGATGCACATGTCAGGAAATATATCATCTTCGGTGTTTGTAACTGGAATGATTCTATCTTTGTGAGT
The DNA here is from genome assembly GCF_002814215.2 of Seriola lalandi dorsalis. Lineage (NCBI taxonomy): Eukaryota > Metazoa > Chordata > Actinopteri > Carangiformes > Carangidae > Seriola > Seriola lalandi. Next base: position 367,219 of record NW_019525358.1, read on the forward strand.
TGTTATCAAAGCAGATGATATTAAAAACTACAGCCGTCAGAACAGTGGGAAAATCGGAGATGAAGGATGAAAAGAGGGGACGGGTAGGGAGTGAAAGAAGGAGAAAAATATGTTTTCTGTATCTCCGCTTTGCTTTCTGTGGCTTGTATTTTAGGCATCATAAGAGGAGCTTTGGAAACGAGAATCTAAAGTGACATCCATTACTCCGCCTCCAGCTAGACGTTGGGACAGAAACCAGGCACATAATTAAACCAGTCTCTCCCACAATCATTACAACATTGTGTAGTAGCATTTTTTTTGCCAAGAAACCAGCGGAGGGAACTCGGCACACACTGCCCCTCTGTCCCCAATGAACACAGACCAACACATACACACAAACACAACTGTGTACGTTTGCTGACTCCACTTTTTCCTCTTTCCTCTGGGCAGATGCAATTAACTGCCAACTCATAAAAATAATAACCAACAGAACGTCTTTGATGCAGAACAGAACAAGATGACAAGATGGAACATACTGACAAAAGTCACTTGTAAACAGCACCGTGCCTAAACAGAAGAAGCTCTTGCATAGGCCTACGGTGTGCACTGTGTATACGGTATTCTTATAGCGTGGAAGGGAATTGCATGTACAGGTCCATAATTATCAAATAGAAAACCAGCATCTGAGCCACAGCACGAAACCACTCAGTGTATTATCTTCAGCATAAAGTAAACGTCACGATCCTGTTACTAGACAGGCACAGAAATAAACAACAACAGTGATTCTGGCACACACGCTGACTCACAAAATTACATCTAGATAAAAGATGAGTCATATTCATTTTTAGATTAACTAATGATTAGTAAATGCACTTTGTAAGCACGGTCCTTTGTATATCTGTGCTTACAAAGACAACACTACATGGGAAGACAAACTACAGTAGCTGCTTTTGTTCAGATTTATTATCCACAACTGAGAGCTGAGAAATATGCCTTAGCTAACTGTAACTAGACATTTAGTCACACACTGTACTTTAGTACAAATGTGAGGTTTTCATTCTTTATTTGTTGTTTATCACTTTATGCAATACATACTTTTATTCCCCTATATTTCAGAGGGAAATATATTATCCACTACATGTAATTGACAGCTGCAGTTACTTTGTTGATTTTGATTTTTCATACAAAACTTATGATGAGTTTATTAAATATGATGAATAGTTATAGATTAAACAAACCAACTATATATTGAATGGTTAAAATGAGTTCCAGCCTGATCAACTACAACAGCAAAATGCTGCATAGACAATAATGCATCACTTGTGGTAACCCAGTAATATGATAAGTAAAACACTCACAGGGGGAATTTAATTTTACTTTCAATACTTACATACTTTTACTTGAGTAATAGTTTCAGTGCAGGACTAAGTATTGCTTTTACTGGTACTTTAACATTTACATTTGGTATGAGTAGAACTTTAGTTTTTGGTCTGCTACATTAGTTTTTCAGCTTTAGATACTTTACTTAAGCTATAAATAGTTTAGATACAAAACATAATACTGAATTATGAACACATAAGGTGTACTGCATTGGTATAGATCAACAAACAATATTGTTATTATTGTTATCATTATTATTATTACTTTTATTTTTAGAAGAAGAAGAAGTAGGAGGAGGAGTAGTAGTAGTAGTATTAGTACTAGTGGTGTCAGGGTGTTCAGCATTACTGGATGACTTTGTTTGGGTCCGGCTCAAGTTCTGTTGAAGAGACAGAAAACTCTGAAGACTACAAAAGTCATGTTTTTTGGTAGCGGTGTGGAATGAAGTATTTCCTATATCTGCAGTCATGGACTGTGATCCAAGATTCACTGGGCATCTCCTCCTCATTGCAGACTGGTGCAACAAGTCAGCAGCATGTAGACATCTTCTAACTTTGCAGTCACACTTCTCAAATTGTATCATCTACTGCCACCTCGTGGTTGCACGTGATGTTACACCTTCCCACTGCGTGTTGGCTTTTGAATTGAATTAATTTTTTGCTTCTTTGATGTAAAAAAAATGATGACTGATGACTAATGTAACTGTTGAAGTCAGTCATCTTCTACATCCACCGTTCTCTTGAATAATGATCTTCAATGTGAACTGACTTGAATATTAATTAACTGCAGAGATGGAAAAACATTATGCATTATACATGACAGAACTTCCACCCACTTTAGAATAATTCAATCCTGGCAAGAACCTCCTCATTACCTCATACCTGAATTCAAAGATGACTCTTGCATATTTCATCAGGAGTCACTGAATCATTCACAACATCAAGGAGACAAACAAGAGACGCAAAAATAAGACACACTCGTGGCTTTTGAGAAGAACCCCAACAACAAGTTTGTTGAAGAGGCATTTTTTTGTCTCGAGTTGATTTTTCTCAGAAAATCTTGAACACATTTAATGAAATTACATAGAGACAATCAATTAACTTGATATCTCCATATCTCCATATACTGCTGGTTTGTGATGGCAATTACTTTAATATCACAAATGGATATTTCTTCTTCTATGCCCTCATTAAATTCAGCAGACCTTTAGAGACAAGCTGGACACCAATGACCCAAAACCAAATATCTGAAATACGAAGAGTCCTGGAGATATTACCACAAAGTACTGGTGCTTTTTATACTTTTATACTGTTCTCAGCTCAGAAATGATATAAGGCTAAAGCCAATTAATGCAGAATTAAGTACATAACCTAAAACAATAGAGTCAATGTTTTGGATTCAATATTTAATTTAACTGGATTAATACCATTTTGTGTCAAGGATTTAAGAAACAAGTTATGTAGCAGATTAATATTTGTTCATAGTGATCATGTAACATTGAAATCTACTGGTTTGGTCATTTGTAGCTCCTCAATTACTCTTAACTTTTTTTACTTTTAATTCAATGAAAAAGATGAGGAAATGTAATTCTATATAAACGGACAGGTGTCGTATTTAACACTCAGCTCACACTGATGTATGATTTGATATGATCGGGTTCACCTTCATCTCAGCACATATTCAATCGCAGAACAGACATAAATAATGTTCTGAAGTAATTCTATTTCTTTATTTCATACTTCATGTCAAGATATCTTTTTTCATATGAAGTTGTTATGCCTCATAACAAAAGAACGTGTTTAAAGAAGGAAGGGAAAATCGTGGCTCACAAAATAAAGGCATTATCTCATAATATTCTTTACAAAGTCATCTTACAACCAACAAAAACAACAACAATGTCTCAGTTGTAACAGCAGAGTACGATATATCAAAGTTTAGCACTAAACGTTTGACTTAAATCTAACTGTGACAAAAGAAAAAAAAAAAAAAGAAAAATAGAGAATGAACTGTACATACAAATACAGTTTAACTCCTGAGATTCTCTGTGGGAGAGAGAGTCGCTGCTCTAAACCTGCGCCACAGCAACGTAACATCAAATGAGCATTTTAATGCTTAAAAAGCTGTACTACAAATTGGTCTTCTTCTCTGATGAAACCATTGCAGTGACGCAACATTCGGAGCAACATCTGACCCTGCCATATACACAACTGGTGATGTGAACAAGTGCCAGAATGAAACTGCAACCGGAATAAAAGTCATAACTGAATCTTGAATCCTGCGCTTACTCAATCCAGCCGCCATTCCCTTTACCTCTGTTTGTTCAAGATATCTGATGATCGCAAATGAAAAATAGAGACCAGAGTTCCTCGCTAAACTCATTATACAAGTAGATATGACGTGTGGGGGTTAGTGTATGAGTATCTCTTGTTCACAAGGACATTTACAGGCAATGACGACGACTCTCTCTTTAGTGACTGGAAACTTTGGTAATGCAAGAAACGGCTTGAGATACCTGACCACTTCATTTTAATATTGCTTTGACAAAAGTAATCATATGCTTTACAATAATCACTGACGGCACGACCATTTGACACACGCATTCACACATAAGAAAACCTGACAAAAAGTTGGCGAGCAAATATTTATGTATACAGGAGAGCTGCAGAGACGATCTTATGTGGTCTACTGTCAGATTTTTCCTACAGGGACGACGACAGATGCTTTATGGCTGGTACTATTACACTGTTTACATTTAACACCACCACCACCTCCTTATCTTAAATTTATACACAACAAAGTGAGAATTTCAGTTGAGGGGAGGCGTCTCTCATACCTCGCTGTCTTCTAATCTCCTCTGCCTTTTCTCATATGCCTTCCTTTCATAACTTCCTCCCCGCAGCCAGAGATAAACTGAGATCAATCGGCAGTTTTTTCCCCTCCCTTCCCCAGATCCAAGATTTGGGGTTTTTGGACGAAGACAAACACGTTTCCATCTGTTAGGGAGATCTGTTTTCCAATGGATGCATTTGAGACGAGTCCTTCTGTCCTTTGCCAAAGCCAAAGTCCCAGTTGACATATCACTCACACAGTCATCCATAATCTGTCCTTTTTTATCTGCCAAAGATTATGATGAAAAATCTGTTATCCTAACTTAACCCACAAACAGTTCCCTCATGGTGCTGATTCAATTCTTTCCCCGTTTAGGAAGAGGATGGGTGACCACTGAAGTCCTTCACTTTCTAGTGTCCGTTGGCCTCGGGGGCCGAGGCGGGGGTGGAGGGAGTGGAGGAGCGAGAAGCAACCGAAGCCTTCTCTCCACCAGGACTGGAGACTGAAGGCACGCTGTCGGAGGCCTTAACCCCGGCCAGGCCGACAGGGGACACCCCGGCCGCCGCTGCTGCGGCCGCCGCCGTGGCCATGGCGGCTACCCTGCTTGCGGTGATGGCAGAAACTGATTTGGGTTGCGCCTGAAGTCCTGGGCTGCAGATAAGGTGATGCCTCTCCCAGTCTTTGTGCTGGCAGAAAGAGCCACAGTAGCGAGCGGCGTTGCAGCCGCTGCACGTCTCGCTAGCTTTGCGGCCGCAATTCCAGCAACACTGAGGAGGGAAGGAGGAACAACTGTGAGCTTTCACAAAAATGGAAGGTTTCACAGGCAGATATTTGTGTCATCATGAATTTGAGTGAGCCTCCTCTAAAATAAAATTCTTTCTGGCCACTTTGAAGCAGAGAAAACAAGCTCTAAACACAACAGCTTTTAAGTTGTTATGGCAAACAGCTGCCTATTTACCCACCCAGCAGATATGTAGTAAAATTAGCATTCATTTGGAGCCATGTCTCTATCCATCTAATGAATCTAAGTCCAATATTCACTCTCATATTAGTGAACTAACTCCTGGGGGAAATATCTGACTCTGAATGATCCTTTGTGCTCACCAGCTAGTCGCTTGCTACCCATATAGTTTGCTGCTTAGTGCCGGATAAATAGCATACAGAGGGTTTTAGTTTTTTAGTTTTTTTTAAATTGAAAACACCTCCTACATCTGGAAACGAGGTGAACAAACAGAGTGACAAAAGTGAGCCAAACATGTAAGGGTTGCAGGCCAGAAAAACCAAAGCAACGAGCTAAAAGACAGTGAAACACTTGGTAGTGATGGTGATAATTATCTGTGGGTTTATCACGACCACTGACCCTCTGCACTTAGAGTCATCACATCTATTGTTAATACAAAAATATTGTCTACAGCAGCAACTGTACATGTAATTGTAAGATCCCTTTGCTCCTGCTTTAAAGTAGCATCCCTCATTCATGCAGGACTACAAACTTATTGCACTAGCTCCAAAACCTCTATCTGTGCTCACCTCACTGGAATCCTCCTGTTCATTGATGACCATGATGGCATCCTCTTGAGCCTTCCTCTTTGCCTCAGCCAGAGTCTTTTCCATCTTTGCCCTCTCGGCAGCAATCATCTCAAAAGCCTTCTGCTCGGCCTCCGCTACTGCTTTCTGAACCTCGTCCATGGCCTGACGCTTCACCTCATTCACCGCCTCTTCTAAACATCGGGGAAGACAAGCGTTGAATGTTTAGCTCACCTAGTTTAAACTATCAGCAGCAGTAAAAAAACAGACCACAGATCAGCACACAGTCGTATTATATGTGTTCTACCTCAAAAGTGTAATTGTTCTCTGTAATCTCAATTATTGCTTCAGTCAAATTAATTGTGATTATCTTTCTTTGTCTAACAATTCGATAATTAAAATTCAGATTTTATGGTGTTCCTACCAGCTTTCCTCCAGATCTCATCTGTAACGTATGCTGAGCCTGGCCGCGGAGCAAAGTCTCGCTGGGAGTCTGTGGGAAAGCAGAGACAGAAGGGATTAGCACCTGCCAGGGCTTATAGAGATATTAAGATGATTAATTGTTGAAATAATGGTTCAGTTTGTGACTGACAGCTCAATCAAGGTAACAGGTGCTTACAAAGAAAGGCCACACTGGCAGGCAGTGATAATATCTTTGTAATGTCGATGCAAACAAGTCTGCATATCTAGGCCACAGAACCAATGTAATTGTTGTTTATCAGAGTCTTGGACTGATCTGAGATCTGACAACTTCAGAAAGGAATGTGTTTGGCTTGGAGGGAATATGCGAACCAACAAGCTGTGTCAACATTCTGTCTGTTCCCTCAAATCTCTCTCTCCCTGCATCTCAATTCATTTCTGTGTCCCTGGCTCTCACCCCTCCCCAGCCCCCCATCCCCCACCCCCCATCTCTTACATCCTCACCCCTGCTTTCCTCTCTTTTTCCTTCATTTACATCCTCTCACTTCAACCAAGCCTGCATGCACCCTCCCCACCGTCCTTCCCACCCCCACTTCAGTCTTTCTCCGCCCGAGCCCAGGCAGGCAGGCGGGCTTCCCGGCTGGGGGCCCAGATGGTGCTCTGGCGAGTCAGCCAGCTCTGGGTCTCTGAGCCTGCAGGACGGCAGGACGGCCCTTCTGTGGCCGATATGGCCGAGGCCAGTCCTGGCACTTGTCTGTGACTATGGACCAGCAGGGGGACGGCAAGGCTGGCAGTCAGAGAGAACACTGCCAGTACACAGCAGACTGGGGGACTAACTGTGGAGGGATGCACTAACACACTGACATGTGACTTGGGTGCAATTTTATTAATAACCACTAGATGGAGCATGAAATAGAAGTGAGGCTGTCCTGGTTTGTGCTCTGAGCTTGTAGAATCATGTATTTCAAAATCATTATATCTCATCATTGAGAGTAGACAAAACATTTGGATCTGGTTTCTTACGGACTTGAGTGTTAACAGGTCGCCTATCTCTAATATTTAACTACAATCAGTATCCCTGTGTGAATTTCTAATTGTTACACTTTCCTGCCAAAGTCATATCTGTTTTTCAGGACTTGGACTGATGCTCATCTATGATCATTAAAGATCGGTCCACCCTGTTAATACTATCAGGGTAAATACGTTCTTTTGGATTTTAGGTGAACTGAGCCTTCGGGTATTAACAGCTGACTAATTTCCAACGATTTGGCTTGAAGCAATTTTCTCAAGTGAAAAACACCAGGCCACACCACCAAAAAAACAAAAAAAAACAAATCACTGGGTTCTGCATACCAACATAATTCATTTTAAATTAACTGTACCCACCTGACTCTGCAGAGTGAGGGCTGTGTGTCTTGGAGAAGGGAGCGGAGCCTGAGCCTCCTTTGCGTGGGTCCTCCTGCTCGCTTGAACGTCGTCTCCAGTAGTTGAGCTCCTCGCGATCCGACTCCTGGCATCGTCTGAGCACGCTCACTGACCTCCGTGTCTTTTCCACCATGTCCACAATGCAGTTCAACACCTGAGGAGCCCCCCCCAAAAAAAAAAAAAAAGATTGTCTGAGTTTGCTTTTTGCATTTAGCAAAGAATCGCAAACTAATCTTAATTTTGAAAGAAATACAGGATTGGCCGTAATTATGCTATTTAACAACTAGCATCATGTATTGATTCAATAACCGAGATTAGTAGCAAAACACTAATGTCCAAATGAGGTATAGATGTGAAGACTGTGAGAGAGTAAAGCACTGTTTTGCTGAGGATCACACTAAAACAAATTACATTTTACATTCTTGCTATATCACAACCCATTAGCAGCGCTGGTACTTGTCTGGGAGACTTACATGGTCCAGATGCCTCCATTCATCAGCCCACTCTCTGTCTGTCAGTCTGTGGTCCACCGGCTCCTCGCGGTAGCCCCCGTTAGTGCCTGATTAAAACACACACAAGACAGACCACAGGCCAATGAGATTAACATTCTTCCTAATATTAGAGAAGCCACAAGTGACAGTCAGTGAGTGAAAAGTGTGTGCTTGTGTTTAGGTGCGTGTATCATTGCCACATAGCTTTGTTGAGATGGCCAAAACACTGATTAACTTTACTTTAAAATTTGAGATTGCGTCATCATTTCACCACAAGATGAATTGTGACAGAAGAGACGTGACTTCAAAGTCAAAGTCAGCATCTTACATCCAATATTAAGAATGACAGGGATCGGGGAATGTTAAACGGGGGGGGGGGGGGGGGGGGGGGGGTCAAAAAATAAGACAGAAAGACGCAAGATGGACTGAGGGATTGTGAGCGAGAAAGGTGGGTGAAAGAGAAAAAGAGAAGCCTGTGATGCAAAACAGACTCCCAGCTCTCAGAGCCTGAACACATCTGGAAGTCAGCTGTCAACCACACACACATACACACATACACACGCTCCCCAAACTTCTCCCTTAGCACCTCCCCTCCTGGAGCTCACAGCATTCCAGTAGGGAGACACTCAGGCTGAGTGGAGTGGCTCCACTTCTAAACACAACCAGCCGGTCTGACACTCAGTGTGGACCATTACAACCACACACACACGCACGCACGCACACACACACACACACACGAAGCATAACTATCTGATTCCAATTCAGTTATTACACAAGGCTGTGACTTAAGCAATATTTAATTGTACATTTAAAAGTAATAATACAAGCTTGTGCTAATGCAGAGCCCCAAAACATTGATACATAGCCACACACACACACACACACACTGGTTACAAAGATGCAAACCACAACCTCTTAAAATTGAGAAAAAAACGGCCAACAAGAGGCCACATGCACACTAGGCCCTGTTGAAGAGACTAATGATTCCCTCAAACACACACACACACACACACACACACACACACACACACACACACACACACGCTAGCCTTCCCCTCAACCTCTTCTCCACTCCTGGTTCTCATCAGTGTTCATCAGTTCAAAGCCATGAGTGTGTGGACTGATGTGTTTATATGTGTGTGTGTGTGTGTGTGTGTGTGTGTGTGTGTGTGTGTGTGTGTGTGTGTGTGTGCCTATGAGTGGCGGCAGGCGGGCGGGAGGCTGTCAGACAAGGGACTAAGGCCTCGTAAACACAGCACCTCTACCATGAACATATCAAGGTGTGTACGTACGTGTGTGTGTGTGTGTGTGCGCCTGAGTCTGTGAGCTACTGCTGTTTCCACTGTGTGCTGACAAGCCTCAAATGGAGGGCAGATATACACCAGAGTAGATCCAACCCTCCCTGCCTGGACAGTATGGCTCTGTTTATACACACATGTAGACTCCAGAGACGTACGGGAGCGGCTACACAAACACAGAGACCACCCGTTATCACACACAGAATATCATGTGTGTGTGTGTGTGTGTGTGTTTTTAAGCAACTTTTTAATTTCTAAATGTGTGTATCAGCCACTTGCATTCACACTATTGCGCAGAACCAGACTGAGGTAAAAGGTCTTAGTGTTCATGCGGTTTGCAGTATCATGATTCCTCCAATAATGAGCTTAAATGATTTAATGACTTGAAGGATGTATTGTAGTCGAGCAACTACTGAACCGAAGACTGAACTTCTCAACTTTTTATCATCACCAATAATGTGAAAGCATTAACATGAAAAGTCACTGACCATAAAACTGGACAGTAAATTTGCATCACGTACCAGGGAGTCTGGGCCTGTCCTTGAGCTCGCGTATCTCCAGCATACGCTGGCTGTGCTCACGGTGTAGGATGTGCGGCGCTGCGATGTCATCCAGGGCGTAGTGCTGCAAGGGTGGAGGAGTTGGGTGAAGCTGGGTGCTGAGGGGCACCGGGTGGGCAGGGCTGTGTCGAGGAGCGGGGCTGATGGTGCAAATTCGTTTCGCGGCGGGCTCCATGGCCACGGGGGGGCGTTCGTGGAAGCCGTTCTCTTTGGCCCTGAAAAGCAAACGCTGTTTACGCTTGTGTCTACCAGCATCACATCTTAATAGAAGCAGTTTCTGTGTTCTGATCTAACCTGCTGGGGCTGTGTCTCTTGGTCGCAGCATCAGGAGGCTCCATCAGCAGCTCAGAGGAGTCTGGAGAGGAGGCCAGAGTGGTGCTTAGCAGGAGGTGCTCATGCTGGGACAGGTATTGGGCTGGGGTCTGCTTGGCTGCCCGTGCACAGTGGAGCAGCTCCCTCTGCAGCAGGGGTAGGTTTGCCTAGCAAGAGAGAAAGAGATTTGTCAGGTTTTGTTCTAATTTGAGAAAATAGTTTAATGAGTAGGAAGAAGACCATTTTAAAAGACTTCCTGTTTTTGACAGAGCATTATTGTACCAGTCTAAATGCACTTAGCTGATCCCATAATGCTTTTTAGTCAGTCACATCAGCCACACATTCAGAGGCTGATAGAGACAGAAAAAGAGAAGCAACAGCCCGTTGTGAAAGAAGAGGATGGGAGATCTGGAGAAAACAGACCAGAACCATCCTGTAACAGAACTAAGAGACCTCCTGGGGAAGATGCCTGGCTGGGAGGGAGGGGGGGCTTTAAGGGGGGTGGGAGGTGGGGGGTGCTGACTCCTTGAGGTCTGGCTGTAGGGCTCAATATGGGTCTGGGTGTTGTTCTGTGGCTGCCTCCATGGTGGCTGTGGTTTCTGCTCTCTCAAATGAAAAAGGCTGATTTTTCTAAGCTGCTGCTGAAGCTCAGTTACTAACCTCCTGCACCCAGCGTGAGCGCAACACATTGGTCACAGCAAAGATATGCAGGAAGATACAGAGGCTTAAAAACATAGAAACATTTCAAAACAAATGATACACAGGCTCCACGTCTGCCTCATTCCTTGCCCTCTCTTGCTCTCTCTCTCTCTTTTTTTTTTTTTTAATATTTATCTGTGGCTGTCTCCGTCGTATCTTTCCATCTCGCTTTTGTTCCCTGCATTTCCCTAATTAGGAACAGACTCCGGTGTGTTTGCAATTACACCACTTCCTCACTCCCTCTTCTCCGTTTCTTGAGAAACCAGCTAAATAACCATACCGTTCTAGTTTTGTGACTCTGACCTCCCCTTCTCACGTAGCGCTTTCGACCATCATCGAGCAGATTCTGTAAACTTTGACTTCTTTCTCCATCTAATCTGACCTTTTTTCTCTTGACTGATACTTGCAGCATCTCTCGTACTTCACCCTAAAGATGCTGATATTTCTAATTTGCGGTCGACCCTCTGTAACACCCCTGTGCTCTCTTTTGCCCGTCTCCCATGCTCCTCTGCCTCCCTTCTTTCCCTGGGGCCCCCAGCTAGCAGACACATGTGCTGTGTGTCAGTTCAGCAGAGGGCTCTTGAGGGGTTCAGCGGGGCGGATGCTAGATTGGCGGCGCCTTGGCAGCTGAATGCTCTTTTAACGGGACAGCGGCTCCATATGGCGCACTGGAACCCATAAAAAAGGGAAGGGAACACTTTATAGGCATGTTTCACACTTCCGAGTCCCCACTTCTCCCTCTCTCCTCCTCACCCACCTCTCTCTCCCTCTCTCTTTTCCACTTCCTCACCCCCTGACTTCTGTCCCATCTGTCCACTTCTCCCCCCTCACCCCTTTTCTCTCTCTTTCTTAAGAGAGACTACTCTCAAGGAGTTGGAATTAAGTTGTGGGGACCCCACCCCCTTGTAATAAATTAGTAGAAGGAGGGAAACAGAGGTTTCTTGTCTCAGCACCCTCAGACAGACAGCTGGAGGGGCTCCAAAGGTGAGTAAGAGGTAAGCGTGGAAAAAGAGCAGATTTTCAACTGCTTGAAGTTACAGCGGTGCAACTGACTGAAGATTTATGGGCTGCTTTACTGAGAGGAGCTCCTAAAAAGTATACTCTTGCAGACTCCCCTGGTTACAAAAGGACTCAAAAGGCTGTTTAACACACACATACACACACACTCATCTGTTGCTTGTCAAGTCAACATCAAGTCAATCTTGATAGCTACTTTGAACCACTGAGAAGCAGTTTATTCAATTAGAAACCCTAAACAGAGGCCTATTTATAGACCAGTGCATTGTATCCTGGAAACATTGTAATGAAGTGTAATGAATCTACTGCTTTTCTGTCACAAGCTGTGATGTGACTGCCCATAGATCATTCACATCTTCCTTAATGAGGGGTATATTAATGTCAAAGACCTTCTGTTCAACACTTGTTAGTCTGTGGTTAATAATGAATCATAGTTGACACAGGCAAGACGCGAGGCTGATGGGAAGGTGATGGAAAATATTGCTGCAAAGAAAAAAGGAAGTGAGCCAACGGAATAATGCAAAGCAAATATAGGAAGATGGGAAGGAGGATGAAGATGTGTTTACCTTGAGAAACGGAATAACAAAAGGCCGTAAAGGGAAGTTGGTGGCCTCCTGAAGCCGTGAGTGAAACTCCTCAATGGTAACTGTTGAATTCTAGGAGACAGGAAAAAGTGATGTTTAAGTAAGACAGTTCTTACTCAGTTCTTAAAGCCAAATTCTGTGCAACAGCACCATGTGAAACCCACCGGAAGTCATGAGGGGAAGATGAAATGCTTTTTTTTTTTTTTCTTTTACAAAGATACATCTTCATTTCTTCATCTTCAACAACATAAGAAAAGGACTTACCACAAGGGCCAGAACTAGGCTTCGGACGCTGTCTCCAATCTCAGGAGAAATGTCGTTGCCAAACTGCTGCAGCGTGGTCAGGAAACGTTTCAGCTTGCTCAGCTGGCGAGCCCCACAGGTGGCCGGCAGCTGCTGGTTAGCTAGCGATGAGGAAGAGGAAGAGGACGGTCCGTTACTGTAACGCTGCGGTGGAGATGGCACTGCATTCAAGGTTGGTGGGGAATGATGATTCCCATTGGTCACTGGGGATCGAAAGTGAGAAAAAGAGGAGTAAAATTAAGTTTAGGATACTTTTTGTTTTTGTTTCCCTTATTATTACCAACAATTCCAATTCAGGATACATTAAGACTAGGATTTATTTTATCAAAATACATTTAAAAACAGCCATCCATAAGTAGTAAGTAACATCGGAGGCTTATTCAAGGAAGAATAGGGGAAGGAATCAGACAAACTGTAGACAAGAAAGAATTGAAGAATGACCCTCACATGCTGTGGTGGAAAAAGAGGCCGGTCGAGGGCCGCTGGGGTTGACAGAAGGCAGGGGTGGCATAGTGGAGCTGGTGCTGCTGCTGGGGGCTGATCTAGAATGAGTCTTAGCATCCACAGGCGAACCGGGCATGGCAGGGCTCTTCTTCTCTCTACTGTCTGCAGAAAACAAGAGGAAAGAGGTCAGCTGCAGGTCAGAAACCAGAAGGCCTTTAAAAATGTTGTTGTCCTGTGGACACAGCAGTGAATGAAAATCACAACCACATTTTTGTGACTCAAATCTCACCGTACATGTCTAAAAATGACTTGAAATGTGTTACTTGTGTGTTATTTAGCTAGTAAAGTAAAGTAAAGTGTTGTTTTGATACAGCTCTGCTTTTTTACATTGTACTATTCTCTGTGTGTCTCTGTTAAACAAACAGCCCACACACAAATGTACGAAATAAGTTCAACCGTTTTCTTGAAAACCATAAAAAGAAATGGAGGAATGTAACTCACTAAAGCGTCATCTTGACAAATAAATAAGTCAATAAATACCACCACTTTAACTTTCCCTATAAACTCAATGGTTAAAAGCTTCAGCTCTATAGTAACAAAAGAAAATGCCACCCCCCCTCCTCCCAAAACCCACTTCACATCATACAACACCTACTGCCAGGGCACCAACCACCCTGCCCCCCCACCCCCACCCCCATCAATGAACCAGATGTCTAAAGTTTAGCCCCTCACTCCCAACCATTCAGATCAATAACAGAAGAAATGCTGAAGAAGCCTATTGTGAGGGAGAAGAATGCCCCCTCATTGAGCTCCCCAGAAAATCTGGGCGGGGACAGGGACAGAAAGGGACGGCGCTATTTCACGCTTTGCTAACAAGATCGGCAAAGCTTTTGAATGTTAAACGCAACTTTTCAATATGCTATTTGCCGCTGAATGAGACCACCAGATAAGAGGTTTTTGGAGAAAGTGTGGTGGAGGGGGTGTGTGTGGTGGTGGTGGTGGGGAGATGTGGGATCACAAGCCGTCTTTGTCTCCTGGAGACCCATGAAGGCTGGGTCCCGTCTCCATTTAGAGTGGATCAGACTTTTCTAAGAATCGACGATTAATAGACAAGCATGGTCTCACAGGTCATGGGTCAGCAGAGAGCAGCTTTTTAAATGTGGTTTCATGGTTTTAAGGCTTTGGCTTCAATGGCACCCTGTATATCTCTTTCACAGCTATGAACTCTGCGTGGCCTTGAGCCACAGGGTCCCACTTTATAAAGGCTTAAGTTGGAAGGTTTAAGCCATCAGCACGTAACTCAGGATAACTCAAAAGAAGGAATCACGCCTATTAAATGAATAAAAAGCATTTTTAGATTTTGTTAGGGCAAAAATATGTAAAAACATGCAGAAATCAACACATTACGGAAGAGAAAAAATCAATTACAAAATAAATCACAAAAATATGTGAATATGCCTGCATGCACACATAAAAACAATAAACTTAGCTGAACTTTCACTTTGCTGCCGTCTTGACAACAAACCTCTTTCCTTTCCTAGAATCTGTCTATGCAACTCATCTGTCATGTCTGCAACTCATTATACAGCTTTGACTGTTCTTCCTTCTGTTTTGCAGTCCTCCTCTCCCTCTCTCTCTCTCCCTCTCTCTCTCTCTTTCCCCCTCTCTCTTTCTCAGCCCTGTGGCCTGCCTGCCATCGCTCCACCTGTTCACCAACATAGGGGGCAGGAAGGAGGGATCTATGCAGACATTTGGACTGTCATACCCACCACACACGCGGTCTGCCAGTGCACCGCAGGAAGCAGCCTGCAGCACGCACACACACCGGTTCCAAAGCTCTGCACACTCTGTCCATATGGCCAGGAAATTAGACTGACATCTCAATAACAGAATCAACGGGGCATATGGCCTTAGTGTCAACACTGTTACCATGTAAACAACTTTATATAGACACAAGACCCCGGATTTGGGCATTTAACTCGTGCTATATAGTAGTGTTATAGTAGTGTAAATGTATTCATAAGTTATTTGTTGACACATCATCAACAGTTTTCCACTGGCAGCAAAGAGGAGTTTTGTGTCCAAATAGCCTGTCATTCTCATAAAGCTTAAGAGGCCACGCTTGTAGGCCTATTGTGTTTGACAGACAGGCCATAGACTACAAACAAGCAAAACAGACAGAAACATATGTCTGATAAAGCTTTCACACATGCACTGCAACCCTGAACATATCTGCGCTTTACCCAGAGGAGCTATATGAGAGAACGCAAATGTCTGAATCGGTTGGACCAGACATTAAACAGACTTTACCCTGCCAGCTCCCTGGTACAAAGTCTGTGTAATGTCCGATTGAGCCCATGTGTGAACAGAGCAGGAGATTGTCTGCAGAATTCACAGCAAGCAAGTGGACATATTTATGATGTTTCTGTCATGTGACTGGTGCAAAATGCTGTGCTGCAAACACTATGATTTCTTCGGCTTACTTTTTGTGTGATATTCTGCCTCCTGCACTCTCTCACCCAGGTGCCCAACCTCACCTATTTCCAGTAGGTGAGAACACATCCGACAAGGACTGCTGTGTGCCACATGTGTGTCCAACTCTGGAAGACGTCCAGACCTGATTCTCCAAATGAGAAAATGGCTTTATTGTGCATCCATTTCAGCATGGGGCTGAGAAATGAGGTTGCAGCTGCTTTCACACAATCTTAAGATGTGGACTGGTCTGTCATTAGCCATGCCAGATGTATGACGGCCAAAACAGGAGACATCAGGTGTGTGTGCATGTAGTGCTGACAGCCCATAGAGAATTGCCTCTGCTTGTCAATTAGACAGCACACATAGCCGGATGACTTCATCTGGCTTGCGAGCACCTGAGTCCACTGTATGTAGTCACAGGGCTGTCAGGGGAGGCAGCTGTCACAGCAGCCACAGAACGAACACACACACACACACACACACACACACACGGAGTGCACAAAGTGGTCTAATGTTAACTCAGGTGAATATTGGCTTAGAGGAGGATGTGGAGTGTTTGCCTGGTCTAAATGCCACCTGTCATCTTGGCTCTAATGGAACAAAGGGAAGGCACACAAAGCTCCTCACTAAACATCAACAGGATTACATGGAAATGCCATAATGCATAGAGAACACTTTGAATCAAAGGGGATAACACTGTAAGCAGACCAGTGCATACTGAAGATAACACAGGCAAGCCAGGCTTCATCTACACTCTTGTAAAATACCTCTGACATTTTTGACTGATAAAGACAAAAATATTTACAAAGTCTGCTCATACGATTCTGGGCTGCTGCTCTTCCTTCTCAAACAGATGATATAGATATAAAGTTTTACAGTCTCGTACGTTACCTGGACTGACTTATTTGCTTTCTACAACAGTTGTTATTGCAGGGATGGAAAAGTAATGTGCATCTGTGGCGAGGCTGTTGTTGCTAGCCAGGTGTTCCTTGTTTGTTCAGCTTCAGGTGACGCTCGTCTGCATTAAAACATTCAATCGGCTTTAATTGCCTCTGCCTCGGCAGGTGAAGCAGAATGAGGCAGAGACAGACAGAGAGGAACAGAACAGGGGTATTCCCACTGAGCCGCCACTGAGACTGAAAGCAATTAATTAAATAATCAGAAACGACAAGGCAAATAAAGTGCACAGGACGTTCATTTAGCTCCTTATGTAAAGTGAGGATGGATAACCTACTTTGACTTAGCTCAAATAAATTACACTTGATGTGATGTATAAATAAATATGTTCAGTGTTAGGGTTTATTAAGCTCATGGTTTAACTCTGAAGTTTAAACTCTGTGTGAAAGGTTGGCAGCTGTGAGTCATGAGGCATGTGTGTGCAAGTGTGTGCGGTGTTGTGAGATTGTGTGTGTACTCGTGCCGTGCCGCTATCGCTGCCCTGTCACTGCAGATGAGGTGAGAGAAGATGTAACACAGGCTTGACTAATTTATCAGTGAGCAAAAAAAGACAATGCACAGCATGTGCAATGCTACAACTATGCGGGTTCCTAACACAGACATGTTAGTGCACGCACACACACAAACAGGCGACACAGCTGACTGAATCAACTCTTGAAACAGCTTGACTGCAAAATTTTGTAGAGAAGAAGATAAAGATAGAGAATGTTAAGCTGAGGAATTAGCCTAGCTGAGCATACTGGAAGAACAGGGAAACTAAGACAGTTAGCTAAAATGTCTTACAACAACTTCAAAGCTGTCAAGAATACGTGTTTTATCTTGTGTGTAATGACTTAAACAAAAAAAAAAGGAATAGTTAGCTTTCTGCCCAACAACAGTGCGAATGTAGTAAGAGGCAAGAAGCCATGTCGTCACTTGACTGACACTGGATGAAACCTTGGGTGTTTTGGTGGCTAGCTTAGCAACTTATCATACACCTGACCGTGCGTGCACAGAAATGAAACCTAATTGACTTTCTAATGCTCGGTAAAACAGCAAAGAAGCATATTCCCGAACACGCTGGTGTAAAATCATTATCCTGTCTCCAATCACATCCAGCCATAAACACATCTGAAACAAATAGGCAATTTCTCAGTTTGAACAACTAACAGAGCTCCCAAATGATAAAATAAACACAAAACAGAGAACACAGCAATTTGACTTGAAAATTGACCGAGTGAGATAACATGACAGTACAGGAAGTGAAAAAGTAATAGATGAAGAGAAAATGTGTAAAAACAGAGGACTTCTCGTGAAGCTCAGGGGAAAAAAGGGACAAGCTAACAGCCCTCTTAGCACCCATGCAACTGATGGGCACTTCTCTCTCCTCCTCCTCCTCCTCCTCCTCCTGTACCATATGGATCTAATCGGCCAAGAGCTGGCCAGCTGGGACCTCCAACAGTCACCTGTGAGGGAGGAGGAGGAGGAGGAGGGAGGGGGGGTGTGCAGAAGGGACTGCTGGAGTCTCCTCCACTAAGCCAAGGCTGCCCCCTCCTCCACACATGCACACACACACACACACATCTCTGTCTCCCCTCCAAGGAGAGGAGGAGGAAGGATGGGGGGAGGTGTGGAGGGGAAGGGAGGGGAGGGGAGGGGAGGCACGAGGCGGCTGAATGCAAGCGAGTGGACTTAAATGCCAGGGAGACAAAGGCTGCACCTGGTCCCCGTCCGTCCACGCACACCGCCACAATACAGCACACATCTGTTCCTCTGTCCTGCGCTCCCTCCTGACCTCCACCCACCCACACACACGCACACACACACACACACACACACACATATAATACACTCTGCAAAGACAAGGGTGCATGCACCGACACTCACACAACCACGTCCACTTATAAAACAGATAATTCAACAGTGTATGGTCTCTCTCAGTGTCAGGTTGCTGTTATAACCTTACAGCTAGACAACAGGTTCAAGGACTTGAGTGTGCTTAGTGTCAAATTTCTGAAAATGAGGGAACACGTGTCCTCTCTGCTTATTTCAATCAACTTAATTAATATTATTGCTCTCCTGGGGGCTGACACCTCCTCAACTGCTGCCACGACACAGTGGCCTCACTTCCACTCAAAGCAGTCATCAAACACGTTTTACAGCACAGTTATTCTGGTTTATACTGGTTTACAGTATAACCACAAGCTTCATTTTACAAACCTGTTTTACACGGGTCATTTAAAATACATCCATATATGCATTACTTTCAAATTTAGTACATTTTGGGTCTAATTTTTGTCGTTCTCTTTTTATTTATTCCGCATTCCTACTCAGGCCCAAAAGTTGCCTATGTGTTATCATAGTAGCACCTTTACAGACACTATTAAACAAACACCCATAAGAATAAGATATTAGTCTTCAAATTAGAGGCGCCAGAGGTGGAGAAGGAGGGATGCAGAGAAGGATGGAGAATGGGAGGGAGGGAATAACAAGGATAGAAAATACTGTTTTCATTTGGTTTCATCAGGAAGACAAGGCGGGTTGTCAGACTCAGAGGCAGGCTGTTTTTCTTGGCTCTCATTACCACCTTCCAGCCCCGTAGACTACATATTTGGACAAAACCCAATGTCAACACTCTGCTCCTCACTCTGCGAGGGAGGGGAAGGACGGGGAGGTGGCAAGGTTGACAGTAAAGGAGGAAAGTGGGAGGAAGATGTAGAGAAAGGTAGGGAGAGAGGGAGACGAGCGTGGAAGAGGAGAAATTGGAAAAAGCAGAACTGTATATGACTTCCATGCACATGAAGAAGCACAGATGTGTTCGAGGAGTGAACTCGTCACATTTCCCCGAGACGGAGTGATGATGAGAGAAGCCCTCACATAACCTCGTCACTCAGTGAGATAATTACAAAAACACTGCTGTAATCCAGCATGCCACATAGTGAAAAAAAAAAAGAAATCCAGGGATGGAAATGTACTTAGTGGCAACGGGAGAGAAAAAACGAAAGAGGGGACGGCAAGGCAGACAGACGTCGTCCATAAAAACTAAGAATGAGCAGTAAAAAGAGGCACAGTGATGTTATTGTGGAGGCGGAGGAGGGAGAGGAGGTTTGGCAGAGGTTGGACAGCGAGAACGAACAGTGTCCACGTGTACATGAGGTCAGACTGAAGGGAGAATAAAGAGATTGATGAGATTTGAAGTTTGCGACCTTACAAACATTTAAAAACACAACAGTCGGAGATAATTCATCCAGACAAGTTTAATTTCTGCTATGATTTTCAAGTTGGGATCTTCTTTAAACCTTATCGCTGTATCAGCTAGGACTACAACTTAAAGCGACACCAATGCCTATTATGGAGTAGCAAAGTGGGAAGAAAAGTTCTGTTAATTTTCCTGAATAAACAACTTTAAGTGTGAAGCATCTGAAGCACTTCCAAGACTTGGATGAGAATGAAACTCTCATGGTTGAATCAGTACGAAACATGAGCAACTGCACTGAAAAACATCTGGTTCTTTGATAAAGAACCATAACCATAAACCTAAATTATCCAACATACTCCCATGTTCCTGTGCTCCTGTGCTGAAGATATTATTAAAAGAAGACAACTTTCAAACAGACCATGAACCATGAATATATGTCCCGGACATTTATAAGCAAACAAGAAGGCCCATGTCCGAGGACTCAACACATGCAGTGGTAAAATAGTAGGTGTTTGACATTGACTCACACACACATGCGTAGTTACATTCAGCCTCCGTTACAGGCTCTGTCACTGGGTCAGATGAATGTGTGTTATTCAGAGTGGCACAAATTTTAAACACAGAAACACTCCAGCGTCACACACAGCTGGGCCACGGGTGATAGAGGGGAAGTGGATGTGTGTCATCCTGTGTGTGTGTGTGTGTGTGTGTGTGTTGGCCCCATTTACCAGGTGGTGGGGCTGTCATCGGCTGAGCGGAGAGAGGACAGTTATCCCTGAAGTAACACACACACACACACACACACCTGTGAAATGGCCTGCCCAAGGCACATGTACACACACCCACACAAATAACAACTGTGACATAACCGGGACAATTCGAATCTGTCAATCATGACCTCCAGCCACAAAAGCTTTGACACTCACACACATATACACAGACACACAGACACACACAGACACACACCCCTCCCCTCCTTCTCTGAGGCCAGTAGATTATCTGCCTATCTGGTTACAACCCTTCTCACCTCTCCGTAGCTAATTGGTTAGCCTGCCCATCAATCACCATGAGCCTCATAACTCTTTAAAGCCGAAACCACCAAGTGAGAAACAATCAGCTGGAGAATTTAAGGATTCATGACCATTAAAAAGTAATTTGTGTTGTCCGTATTTCATTTTTTCTATGTACATTTCATCTGAAAAAAAAAAATGATGTCAGAACAGACTTATAGAGCTCCCCTGACAAACACTGAGGATGTATATCATTGTGTCAGTCTGGAGGATTAAGACTGGGTGGCTCCTACACATCATAAACCCAGACAATCAACTTAAACTGCAGCCAGACAAAATACTGTTTTTCCTCAACTCCGTACTTCGGGTGACATCCATATGCAGACACGTACTCTTAACTAGTGAGTTACAGTAGTCCATAAAACAAAATACAAGCTTTAGACATGAGAAAACAAAGTAAAACGTTAAGACTGTCCTGTTTCAGACCAAGTGTCAATGGCCTTAACAGCCAAATGGCCTGGGCTCCGGTCCAACCAGATGTTGTTATCACCACGGGCCATGCAGGAGACATTTACATGGCCTTTCTTGACCCAGACTGGGAGAGTTGGACTCTCGTTATGTTTAGGTTCATCTCGAGACTTGCACGTTAGACATTTTACTGACATTTAGTAGAGTAATTAACAATGAATAGGCAGGTGGAAGAGAGTTTACTTGACAGTAAACACGACAGTTGATGGATGTACACAAGTTGTTTTAGATAACGTCCCTTTTCTTCAGTTTGTTTTTCGCTTATCCCGTCTGTCATACACAACTCTCAAAAACATACTGTCAGTCAAATCTGTTGTGAAGCACACTGAAAGAGACTCACCTCACTGAGCCTGCCAGGAAAAAAACTAACATTTTTAATTCTAAGCACTGTATTGTAGTTAAATAAACACATTATCCACTCTTCAAGCATGCTATACAGAAGACTAATCTGTTACCCTGAGGTTTTCGGGGGATACAGTGAATTAAAGCAGAGCACTAGGATTGGTCCACAGAGTCCACAAACAGAGCTGTGGGCAAGCTTAGCCCAGCTGTATGAAAGACCAGAGCTCAACAGCCTTTGAGAGAGACAGATAAGTAAAACAAAGAGGCCAGCTGTGCTCAAAACAAAGAGGAGAATGAGACAGAGATAGCCGTGGAGGATGAGTGTATGGTTGTGAATGTGTGGGCAGAGGTGTGTTTTGATTAGAGCGTTATCATCGTGTATGTGCACTACGTGGGTTTGATTGCACGTATGTTTAAGAACACAGTGTATTTATTTTATTTTTTTTGTATATGTACAAGGCTTTTTGATGGTGAGGTAACATTTTCTACTACAAACAATGTGCTGATGTGTGTGAGTGTGTGTGTGTGTGTGTGTGTGTGTGTGTGTGTGTGTGTGTGTGTGTGTGTAGCAAATGATAACAGGCAAGAAGATTTTTTTTCTCTTTTCTTTTCTTAGTGAGATATTTTTTGCCAGCACTTTCTCAGGAGGCGACAGGGGGAAAGGCAATGGAGAGGAAAGAGAAAATAATGACTAAGACAGACAATTCAGCGAGAGAGGCAGCACCACCCATTTCTTGTCCACCCACACACCTAACAACACAAGCACATACAATTTTTTTTTTCTCTTGCAACCTCACTTGGGTATCAACTCTTGTCTTTTGGGTTTTGTGTAGAACACTTCATTTCCAGGAAAGTTACACAAGCTTAATTGCATCCTGTTGCTTAGTGTTTTCACGTGGTCTCACAAAATCTCAATGTTCCTCCTTCCTTTCTGAGCATCCTCCATTAAGTAAAAAAATTTTGATTAAAGGCTCCTATCTCAGAATAGTAGCGCTGAACGCACTGAGAATCAACACTGCAGCTCTGCACAGACTTTGTTGTTTTTTCTTTTTAATTGATTTTATTCTACATATCCTACATATACACTGTAGGTTATAATGTGTAGGTTATAATGTGTTGATAATGTGGATCTGTGTCTACTGGATAAGTACATAGCTGCTAACATGTTAACATGCTGTGTTTCTGTGTCTCACTTTAAACTTTTTAATTTTCCCATATGCCTCTCATTACTATCTAACGAATACCAATTAGATTTGATTGATCATTTCTCTAGTTACATGGCCTATTAATCTCAAGTCAGAACTTGTATTGATTCGTTTGAGGAATTAAGCTGTGGTCATTTTATAGCCTTTTAAGCATGTGCTGATACTGTTCCCTCTCAGACCTCACCAGCCCAGTAAATAAAGGTCTTGTCTTGGGTCACTGCACGGATCTCTCAGGCAAGCAAAGGGTCAGCAGACCCTGAAAGAGACCTCTGACTCATGCACTTAGCACAAGGAGAGGGGCTCCCATACAATGTCAATGAGGTTGCAATAGCGTGAGGGGGGCAGGTGGCTAGATGCTCATTGACACAGATCTGTGTCTGCACACTCACCAACACACACACACACACACAGAGCTATTTACACAGTCAGGAGACGTTCCCCGTGATGAAACAATCTTTCAGAGTGCTACTTGTAGTGACTGAACGGTTTTTGTTGAGTAAGTGACCCTTTCATGTCCAACACACACAAACACATAAGCGCACACATTCAAACACACAACCACTCGCTGAACCCCTGGGGCCAGATATCACAGTCCTCGCCACTGGAACTAATAGAGCACTTCCTGCATCAAACTCTTGAAGCAGCTGCTCTATTCTGTGTGTATGTGTGTTGAGAAAAAAAAAGGAGGAGGAGGGGGGGTCCTCTGTGGATGAATTCTTCAGATAATAGCATGGTGAGCATGGGTCATGGTGGTCTGTTCCTCCATTTATTACTACACTTTCAGTAGAGAAACATGCAGCTGGGATTGAGGTCAGGAAGAAAATAAAAGCTACAGAAAGCTATAAGACAAGTAACCTTGTACTTCAGCAGACACAATGTCTACAAGACACCTGGTGCACACATGCACATCCACACACACACATCCACACACACACACACACACACTCACACATCCCCAGACACAACCACACACTTATCAAATATGTGATTGAAAACCTCAAAGCGACATAAATGCAAATCAAAAGCAGCAACCGCCCATCGGGAATGAATGGAGGTTAAATTTCTGAATAGAATGATCTGAAACATCACATCCTTGATCTCTGCACAAACACATACAAACACACAGACTCATACACACACAGATACAGAGCAGTGCCTGCTGTCAGTAGGATGACAGTGTCCAGCAGAGCAGACAGGGGTCTCTTGTTTGAGACTGTGCAGCCGACAGTTAGTTGCTCCTATCTCCCTGATGGACTGGGGCTGGCCTGGTGTGACATTAGCCAGGTCTCTCTGCCTTTTCTCTGTCTGATTCTCCTGCAGACCCCCACCCCATGTCCTCCCCATGCACAAAAACACAAACACGTTTTCACCTTCGACGCAGATGGGCAACTAAGAAAGAAAGCAACGAGTAACGGAAAAAGGTGTTCCAACATTGTAGCTCGAGCTTCGGTCCTTGTACGCAATATCCATAGTACAACAATGTGACATTTGCACTCTGCTGGGATCCAGATTCCCACTGATGTCAGTGTTGTGTAACATGTAGGCACAGCATGAAAGACAGACGCAGCAGTTTCCCTCCTCTTCCCATATGTCTGCGATACTGTACAACAGATGCATGCGTCTTCTTTAACTAGTTTCTTCTGCTGTGCTTGCCAAGTGGAAAAACTGATTACTATCTGAGTAAATGACAGCTGAGAGAGATAAGCACCTTTCACACATGGAGCCAATCACATTGCTGGGTTTATTTATCCGGTTATGGTAGCCAGGGTTTTTGATGTTTACATGTAGGTCTCACTTATGTGGGGGAAAAAAAGAAAGTCTGTTCCAACATATCATCACCATTCCAGGTAGATTAGACATTTTCTCCTACTTGTCATAAGTGCAAGCGAATGGGGGATCAGCTGCAAGCTGAAAAATAAAGAAGAGCAGAAGGCTCCATGTTTTGGATGCTGGACATGTTACCACTTTTGTTCTCACTGAAATTTTTGGATAAAGTGTTTTTGAAATCCAATTACACCCTGAGATGTTAAAGTGCCAAGCAGCATAAACAGAAAGTCAACTATTGCTACTGATGTTCCCACATGAGACCAAACATGAAAAGTTTAAAAGGTTGTGGTGCATTTGGAAAAGAGACTATGGAGAGCGAGAGAGAAGGAAATAGAGAGATTTTGGAATACAGCTGACCTGAGAAATTCTTCCTCAAAACCAATCAACTTTTTAATAACACCCAAGAAATTTGCCATATACTTCTAAACTTCAACGACACACACACACACACACACGCGCATACTGAACTTTCTATAACAATCAGCATTTTGTCCATATGGCAATTAAAGTTTTCAGTGCACAAATTCATCCCTCCTACCTCAGTAGACAAGGATGAAAAGATGAAGAGATGAAGAGGAAAGGATGAGGCACCATCTGTACAGTACAGAGCAGGTCCGGGAATTAGGATGGAACACGCACACACACGCCCGCACACACACACACCCACACACAGAAAATGCACTGTTTGCAGAAGTAGACTCACTCACTCACGAATAGAGATAAATAAATACTGGTCACTAAAAACACACTGAGAAAGACACAAACACAAAATCCAGACTGAAATCCTCACTCCTCTGTCCTACCTCCACTCTAGTAGAGTCCACTCTTGAGTCCGTTGAGAAAGTCAGCTGCAGTGCCGTGGTTTTGCTTTCTTATCCTTTCCTTTGTGTCTCTTTCTGTGAATCCACGCCTTCATATGTCAGGCATGTGTTTGCATTCCCACATATGTGAGCTCCAGTGTGGCGAAGGCCGGAGCCAGAGACACAGATGGCACCCAGATGGAGACAGATAACCGAGCAGACCAGCACAACGCTGCACTACACACACACACACTCTCTCTCTGTCTCTCTCTTACTTTCTTCCCGTCTTTGTCGTTTCTCTGCCTCTCGTGTGAAAGCTCTCTCTCTCTCGCAATAATAATCTCCTTCACTGAATCTGCCTCTGCTGCGCTGCTGTACTTATTTTATTTACCTCTCTCTCTTTCTCTCACTGAATTCACGTCCTCTCTCGCGCTCACTCTCTCGAGCTCTGAGCCTCCCACCCTCTCGATAGCTCTCTTTCGGCTTTAGCTCCTCCCCTATTTTCCCACACACTGTCCTCTCCTCTGTTTGCATGGGCAACGTCACAACCCCCACACCTCCACCCCCACTCCTGAGCCCCCTCCACCCTCCCCTCCCCCTCCCTCTCCCCACCCATTCCCCCATGGATCCTGGCCAATCATCCACTGCTGACTTGCTCCATTCAACCTGCATTCACCGGCAATGGACCCTGCAATTAACATAACTAATTGCTTTGGCACCTAAAGGCTAAACAAGAGACTGTGCCAAAGGAGACAAAAGTGTGTGTGTGTGCATCTGCATGTGTGTGTGAAGTGAGGGGTTGGGGGGTTGGGGGGGGTCTTCTGCAACCCCGCTACATACCACTCTCCCCACTGCCCCTTCAAGAGAAGTAGGGATCGCCCTTTAAAATGTTTTTATACTAACCCCCCCCCACCCCCCACCCCTCCCAGGCTCTTTCATTGATGCCCTCTTTTGTCTCAGCTCCTTAATGCGGCCGGCTCAGCCCTGCCTCGCCAGCCAACCCATTGGGGGACACTTGAGGAGCATGAATGAGTTATTCTTCTCTCCTCTTCTACTCTCTTATCCTCTGCGCTCCATCTTCACTGAGTTAAACTTAAATCACTGTCTGATTTATGCCCGGCCTCGAGTAAACGGTGCTGTAGAGACACAATGCAGGTTAAGATAATGGAGCCTGGCTGGGACTGGGCAGCCTGCATGCTTTCATTCACTCCTGCCTATTATCCCCTTCACCGGTTTACTTCTAGAAAATACACAGGACTGCGCTATGTTCATTCTAAGTCTGCAGTAAATAAGACATTAATCTGGTTTTAATTAGACGACTGACAATTGAGAGAACATGATTAACGTGTGAGACTTGCCTGTGTACACAAACAAGCGAACGCTGTCAGATAAACACAAACAGTTGATTACCGTCAGCTCAATTCAGCTCTGCCTTTTTGAAACACAGGTGAAATCCGCACTAATGCGATAAAGTAATCACAAAAAAGGTTGACAGTGGGTTGTTAGATTGCCATGGGTTGTCCAAAACTACATTTGACTGAATAATCACCCATAATAACCTCTATCTCCCCTCCTCTCTCCTTGTAGGCCTGCTCTATTCAGGGTGCATCTGGTCAGCCAGCAGGCTCAGAGGCAGGGCCAGGTGGCTGTGAGAGAGGGAGAGTGGGAGGGGGTGAAAAGATGGAGAAACGAGGAAGGCCTTGCATCTGAAGCCACATACTGTAATCCACATGCTATTGTAGCACATAGTAGGTGGCGGGTTGCAACTGACACGACTGATGGACAAAGGCTGGTAGTAAAACAGATTTAAACCCAGGTGTAATCACTGGCAGGTGGCCGATGAGTCAGCATGCTGCCGTGTTTCATCATAGGCTGAAAATGGATTTCACTCTGCCCCGACAGGCTAAATCATGTCGAATTTCACCTCTCCTTTCATTTCCAATAAAAGCTCTGAAAACTTTCAGGAAATAAAAGATTTCTCGACAACGGGGGGAATATATATAAGAAGTACACATGGCATTACATTTCTTATTCAATATTTCTGTATGGTAGGCCATATAATTCTAACAAACCAAGAAAGCAATTAATTGGTCAATGCAGGGACTAATGAATGAATACATCCATTTCCAGTAATTTTGTGTCATCATCTTAGAAGTAGTCAGCTGCAACTAATAATTACTTGCATTTTCAATTAATTTACATCAAACAATCTTCTGAATAATTAGTTCATATTTAGTCTAAATAATGGCAAAAATGATGGCAAACGCCCATCAAAAGCTTCCAACACTAAAACACCACACCCACAAGTGACAGTCAAAACAGAAGAGCAAGAAAATATTCACATTTGAGATGATGTAACAAATAGCTGGTTAATTTTCTGTTGAATGAGTCAGCCATTAATCAACGTGATTAATTGTTTCAGCACTCACTGTTTTTCTTACAAAGAAAACATCATTCCCATGAACAAAGCTGCACAATGCATCATCCAACATGTCAAAGCGCCAAATATGTGCCAGCTTTTTACAGAAGTTACCCTTGAAGAAAAGACATAAAAGTGCCCCTCATATTTCTGGGGGGATTATAAAGTAGAAGAGAGAGAGAGACAGAAAATAGAATATTGTACTGTAGCCACATTTCTTTTCCAATGTATGATCATGAAAGGTGCTTGTGGCTGCTTTCACAGGATGCAAACAACCCATGAAGTGCTTTGAAGAACATATCAGCCTTAGGTCTATGCACTTTCAAAATGGTCCCCAAACAAGGAGAGGAATTCATGAAACTACACATATGATTTTTTGTCATGGAAAGTCAGCATGTACTGTATGTCTGCATACTGTATGGCTTCCTTGTAGCCGCTTAGGCCTCATGCAGCTGTTTGCCATTGTGTGCATGTGTGTGAGATAAAGAGTGAGAGAGAGCGACGGAACAAGAGAGTATGCAGCATCTGTTTCTGTTCACACGCTCCCTCACTAAACTTCCACTTTTAGAAAAAGTAAACAGCATTTTTTTTTAGAGAAGACAGAAAAAAAGAAAACGAGAGGAGGGAATAGGGGATCTTAAGACTTGATGACTGAATAAGCGAGATAGGAATCAGTAAAGTAAGAACATTGGTTTTCTATGTTTCTTTGCACATTTAAAATCACTTTTTTAAAAGAAGCAATAAGGCTTTAGGATATTGTGTGTATATGCCTCCACTTATATACCGTACGTTTGCATTGCTCTAGATCTAACTTAAAGAAAAAAAGTACTTCAGAACGAGCTCTGAATGGAGCTGAAGTTCAAATATCAACAGCAATATCTGTCTCTTGCATTGTTTATACCCTGCCTTTAACTCTTGATAACTGGGCTATCCCACCAACAATAGCAATACAGCAATCACAGCAGCAAGTTTGTCAAGTTTAGTACAATACAAAGTACACTCTTCAGGGATTCTGTTGTTGACAGCTTGCTAACATTTTAATGGTATAGCGCAATCCTGGATTACCCCAGAACTGTAGAATCGTGCGGTACACCCATTTGTCAATGGGTAAGTGAAAAAGGAAGGGTCGAGGAGTAAGGACTCCTAAACTAAACTCATACGGACATCCAATCAGAGCTTGATATTTTCATCAACAGGCTTTTACTGTAGCTAGCGCCAAGAGGGAAATTGGGAAATGTGAAATATCCTCTCATGAAACCAGGTCCCTTGGGCAACGGCGCTGATGAGGCCATCAGCGCCGTTGGGTGTTGAAGAAAACAAAGACTCTGCCTTCAACACACACTGTGCAACTGGAATCATTTTCATTTACGACAATACAAGACAATACAACTCATACACGGAGAGAGCGTTTTGTTCTCAGCACTCACAGAGGAGTTTTGTAGGGTAATCTGAGTGATGGGATTTCATTGGGAGAGTTGCTGCCAAATCAGCGTGAAACGATGACAGAGATTTTCTTAAGCTGGAAAAAAAAATACTACGGCGCAGCTTTTCCCAGCCTTTTCCCTTCCTACAGTCAAAAGCTTTCCCACTTCACACTGCGTTAAGTCAATGTTTGTGGCTGTGTCGGTGACGTGAATGCGGCCTTATCAGTTATCAAGCTTCTCTATCGTCATGCAGTGTGGAAAATGAGCCAGAACAGCTCATTCTTTGGCCTGACTCTGCACAGACCTCGACATCACTGGCCAGGAGACCTCTGTAGGGCAAATAAATATAAAAACGTGCTTTGTATTGCCTCACGACAACTCGCATACATTTTGTTATATTTGAACACACCACAAAACCAAGCGACAGCAAGATGACTGCCGCTGTGTACATACGCTCTGCGCTCACAAGTGAGGAATAAACTCTGAAAAAACAAAAGATAAACAAAACGAACAGACTATAATTTCCACGCCTCTGCGCATCTGTTGAAACAGTGCTGGTCTATGATCAAAATACAAAATGAGAATATGTATGACTAAAAGTTGAAACCTGGCACTGTAAAAATGTTGCTTTGCATCACCCTTGGCACTGTCAGCCCATCATTTTTTGCGGAAGATTAAAAGAAAATGCAGAGAGAGACCACACCAATTGGGTTAAATCACTGGTTTGCTCGGCTAAACAACCTATCGCACTGCCAAAGGGGCTGCATGGCTGCCAATAAGAGCTGACTACAGTCACACAGCAAAAACTGCCACTACCGAAGACAATAAATGCTCCACAATGGCTGAAAAACATTGGTTTAATGTGTCTATAAATGCGTTAATAAAAAAATGTTACATATCCAGATGTCTGTCTTTCGATCAGTCTCCCCTCCCCTCTCTCCTTCTGATAAGTGCGTCTAAAAATGTGGAGTTATTCATGTTGTTGCTGTTTTTCCCACCAAACCTCATCATTGCTGCCCCCCCCCCTTTCTAACCATCTTACCAGCATGCTTCCCCTCCTTCTCCTTCCCCTGTTTCCCCCCATCTCATCACTGTTCAGACTCCTGATGTTGGCTAATCTGATGCAGCCATAGATTTCCCTGTCTGATCTTGCATGGCCACATTTTCCATTACATCTTCTGCAGCACATTTATCTAATAGGGACACGTCATTTTCCAGGTCCATGTCTGTCTGGAGGACCGCTTACTGTAAGAAAAAAAAAAAAAAAAAACAGCTAGAGATCACATAAGATGCTTCTCTCTAGTAATCAAGGCTAAAGTGAAGGCCATTTTCTCTCTGTCTGCAGGGTCAGATAAATGATAGGTCATATGCACACAAAAAAAAAAAAAGATAGTGTGTAAAGCTCTGTTTTACTGTATGTGCTGGTTCTGGACAGTGAAATTACGAGAATATTGATAGGTGGCGAGAGGAAGGAAGAGGTTCCCAGAACATCACCATCCCGTGCACACACACACATACACTTGCAAACACACTTTAGCTTCTACTTCAATGTCCTCAAATACCAAAGAAAGACAAAAAAAAACAAAAAACAGTTTGATCTATTCTTCTTCCTCCACTTTTAGTTAAATAGCAGTTGGCAAACCACAAAAATGGTCCTGGTAAGCAATGTGGCTGACTGGATAAACCATTTCACAAACATGTTCGATGACATTGGCTTAGTTTTCAGGGCTCTCAAAGCTCTGTCGTATTCTGAGCCTCTTTCTCTTGTGTTTCAAAACAGCCAAGCATAGGTGGTGTATTGAGATATCTGCCTCTGTGGTCAGATGCTTGCATAACTTTAAAAAGGTCTGCTCTTCCTTGGTTAGAAAACAGTATTTATGGCACTGAATTAAACCACTTTTTACAGTCTTGTAATAATCTGATGTTAAAATAAACACAGATATGGCTGGAGACAGCAGAAAGCAAGCTTCTTAAGGGGCATTCACACCATGAGCATTTTTTAAGGGTTTTGATTTGACATCCGTCTCAAGGGACAAGTATGCTTCCTACAGATGTATCCGTCTCCATTGACTCACACAAATGTGTCAAAGACACATTTATATTTCACTGGAGCACTTAGTGAAGTTTAATCACCATAAAAGGCCATTCACATCACATAGATCTCTTGTCTGTTTATTTGCGACTCTACAACAGCTGATCAATGATTGGTGGAGAATAAATCAAATATGTATACTTCCCATGGAGCTTATTCCAAAATTATTTTGGTCATTTGAATTTCTGTTAGGTCAGCTGATGAAGTCAGTGAATTGAACAATGGACGCTTTAGTAGAGGTTACGTGCCGCCGAGGCCTCACATTATGTATATATCTTCTCTGCCTTTCTCTTGTACAGTGTGCGAGAGATAACATGTTCATCAAAGTGTTTCTCTGCAGCCAAAAACTTCACAAGGTTAAATGTACCATGTGAGGTAAACATACAAGTTGGGTCACACTCACACTTAATACAAAAATGACGTGTTGGTATTGTCAACTGTTTTGACTATGGAGTACATATTTGTCAAAAATGCTGATGTAGTTTTTAAAATTTATTTGTAGTAGTTTGGCCTCAGTTATAAAAAAAACGGCACAGATTCTCTGAAGGCTCATTCACAAGTCATCCCGCAGACATTAAAAACAAATGTGTGGCTGGTCAGAGGAGTCCCATGGTGCTCTGACACAAAACAACCACTGACTGGTACTTTACCCCCTCCTGACATCCCACTAGCCCAAACACGCCTCCCCCCTCCCCTCTCTCCCCACAGTCCACCGTCCCACTCTTGCCCCCCTCTGTCCTTCCATTCCATGACTATTGTGCCTTCCTTTTCAGGCATCCTCATATCACCCATAACAAATGGGTCCCGTATTTTCCCCTCTCTTTCTCTCTCTCTCTCTCCTCCTCCCCCTCCTTTCTCTTATTTTCTCTCTCTCTCTCTCTCTCTCTCTCTCTCTCTGAGTCTCCCTCTTTCTCTCCTTCACTCGGTGCCGATGAAAGGCAGGCATTGAGCCGGCAGTGGCATTCCAAAACCTCAGGCCTCGGCTCCAGTGTGTCTGGCTATTCAACACTGCTGGGAGCCATTAGTTTAAGTAAGGCCTGACCCGCCTACTCACCCACGGAAAACCCTCAGATCTCCTATTACACTCGGCATACAGAGGGGAGACACACCGCTGCTCTTCGGGTGCAACGAGTGTGTGTATGTGTGTAAATACAAGACAGAGACAAAAAGAGATGAGTAAATATGCGAAGTGCGGGTAGGAGGGGAGGCAGAGAAATGTATGTATGAGTGTGTGTTTATGAGCGAGAGGGAAAGTGAGTGGGAAAGTGTCTGCGTTGGTATGAGACAGAATGAGAGAGTGGCTGCATGTGTGCTTAAAATTTATGAGCAGTGGGTCACACGCTCACTTGGCTGCATCTTCCTGAAGTTTCCACACAGGGAAGCCAAGTGCGTAGCCAGACGCCAAACCCTTCTCACCAATAACTCCCCTTAAACGATATTCAACAACCACGCACTTTTTCGAAGTCTCTCCAGCCGCTCTCTTGTCTAACTTATGTAGCAGATAGACTGTCAGGGATATCCATCTATGGCACTTACAATTAAATCCTTAAATGCACCAATTTTGCTAATTGGAAAATGATACCACAGATCACAACTCACTCCCTTTTTGCCAGCCTCACCCAATTGTCGGCACATAAACATGAATGGTTCTCATAAACAACCCCATGTTAGGGAGAAACTGCGTGTTAAAAGTGTGTGCGTTCGCCATTGACAAGCCCACACACAGACAGTAACACATACAGTTAGGAACGGCGCAGTGGACATTCCTCTCAGTACAACAGGCTTTATCTTAGTGACAATACTGTGCATTGTTCACAGCTGTCCAGCGTTTTTATTTTTTCTAAATCAATTACATCATTTAAAGGTTAACACTCCGGTTGTCAACTAATTCAATTATATAAATTAATTATATATATAAAAAAAAAATCCTCCTGGAACCTCCACATGAAGTTGTATGAAAGCTATAAGCTACAGTTAGCCTAGCCTACCATTCCAGCACTAGCAACCTCAGGGCACATCTCGAAAATATGCACCCAAATGAGCATCTACTGTATACATGGAGTTATGTCTCCTGTTGTATTAGTTTGCCCTGTTAAAGACATAATGCACAAAAATAGGTATTAGAATGGTTCGAACCTATGTTTTGTTTTTCATTTTTCGAAGGACTATTCGAATGCCATTTTCAGCCAGTTTTGACTCACTATAACACAAGACTTTATAAAAAGTGTCACTTCAAGAAGACAAATTTATACCTTCGTAACTTGTTTCCACTACACACTAATACAAGATGTTTTAGAGGTTTTAATTATAAAAAGCATGACTACATTTTTATATAATATATATATATATTTCCTTGGAGGCTTAATAAACCATTTTAAGTGTGAAAATAACTTAAATACCAAAGAAAGGACGACTTTAGTGGTGAAAAAGTTGGGAAATTGCTCAAAATGATTTGTTCTTCTTAAACATGTCTTACACTTGTGGACAGTAAGGTGTAAAGGAAACCAACCTAAACTGACAGACCTGAACATCTCCCTATTTATTTCATCTAAAAACAAAGAGAAAATGTGTAGTATCAGTAAAGTATTACTGGGAGCAATAAATTAAGCCTTGAAAGAGAGGAGCCACAAGAATAATAGAACAGAAAAGCACAAATATTGCTCTCTATTTTCAGTGCTGTTACAATAACTGGAGTCATAACAATTCCCACTCTCGTCAAAGCCATCACTTCTTCAATTAAAAGCACATCGCCAGAAGGCTGAGGGAGGAAAGGCAGGTGATGAAAACACCACATACAATATAATGTTACTTTACACTCTCTGTGTTCTTGCCTGATGTGTGTGAAGCCTCCTGCTACCAGCAGTTGATTCTATATAAACCTTCCATCTCCCCTTTTCTCTCCCCGAGGCTGCAGGAGCAGCTGTGTTGTTCTCTTCCTTGGTGATGACCACACCTGTGATCTGCAGGTGGTTCATCTGGCAGCAGAGCCGGGAACACCTGGCCAGGCAGAGATAGAGCCTCCAGGCTTTTCTGTGTGTGTGTGTTTGTGTGTGCGTGTAATAGTTTTTGGGATTTCTGAAGGGCTCAATTAAAGCTGAGGGAAGATAACGGCTGGCTTTGCTCAGACACACACACACACACTCCCCCACCCACACACACGCACATGTGCGTGCTCACACACGCACGCACTCACTCACACAAACACACGTGCACACACACACACACACACACACACACACACACACACACACACACACACACACATATTCAGAGGCATGTGTTGGCATTTCCCAAGGTTGAGCCTCAGGGATGTTTGGACTTGTCAATGTTGCAATACAGTTCTCAATATGTGTGTGTGCATGTCATGGGGGGGGGGTTGTATTTATAATTTAACTTGTTCTGTTTTTTTTTTTCTTCATTTCAAGACATAACAAACCAAACCAAACCTCCTCCTGCCTTCAAAGTTGTTCCTGCTTAGTTTTGCAGGGCGAAAAAAAATCATATAAATATCTCCCAACAGAACAACCGTGGACTGTGGCAGCACCTGCTTTGTTGCTGCTTTGCAGATCCACCGCGGGCATAACATCTCGCTACAGTGCTCTGCTAGGACAAACACGCAAAGACAACAAGCAGAGACACCGGCTGAGGACAAGACACATAAACAACAGCAGCCAGAACACATTCCACCCTGGGAGCAAGAGCAGACAGAGAGCAATACAAGTTTATGTGTGTGTAGCAGAAGTGCAGGCCCTGTTTTCTGACAGCATAAGGCCCAGCAGGAGTGAAATCAGAGATGGGACAGATGAGGTGAACTTGACAAAAGTCATAAAATTCACAACTGACACGTGGGCAGAAGAGAGCTCGCAAGTGATATTGGTTGAGGCTAAGATCCTGTGTCACATTCACTGCATGTGTGTGTGTATGTTTATCTGTAAGATAAAGTGAGACGAGGCCAAGGCCACACATCACTCTCATCATTATCTGTCAGGATGTGAAGCAGTGATTATCTGGGTCAGAGACTGCTAAATATACTTCTTTCAGCTCATAATCGATGATAAAACATATCTATTCCCTCAATAAACAGAAATGTTACTGACAAAAGAAGAGAGATAACTTATGAAACTTTCTATTAAAATGGGGGCAAAGGTGACAAATGGAAAGAGGATATAAAAGAGGAGGAGGCTTTAAAAAAAGTGTGATATTGCCTACATCTTGTCAAACCACGGCCTGAGATTTCTCATAGAGTCTTCAATGAGAACTCATACGCAGCTGGATGTCAGCTTTTCTCTGGGCGATGACAAGCCAGCTGCAGTTGGACTCTGCATGGTGGCCAAGACCGATGAGCGGGGCTGGAGAGAGGGATAAAGACAGATAAATGCAGACGGAAAAAGAGGGAATGTGCACAGAAAGACGGGGAGGGAAGGAAGAGGAGAGAACAAAGGGAGATGGAGGGAGGCCGAACGTGAGACAGAAACGGGAGGTGAGAAAGAAGTGCCGGAGTAACCCTGGAAGGCATGGAGAAAAGGGGGAACCAATGCTAACTCCTCTTTGTCTGAGCCAAGAGGGAAATGATGGAAGGGGGGTGGGAGGTGAAAGGCATGAGGAGTGGGAACGGAGAAACAGGGGCATTAAAAAAAGTATAATGTGGCGAGAAGTTCCCTTCACTCTGAAGTGACTGTGTCCTTTTGTTCCCATCCAATGTCCCTCCACTTAAAGCGGAATAAATGCCTGCACACAATCATGAAACCTACATCCCGCCATCCCGATGAAGGATACATGTTTTTTTTTTTTTTTCCATGATGATTTAAATGAAACACTTTAAACAGAAGAACACACAAAAGAAGCGTTAATCCCTTTTGGTTGAGTGTTTCTAAAGCCATATGACAAATATGCAAAACCACTCTCAAACCCTGTGAGCCACCATTTTGGAATGGTCAAATGTGTCAAAGCAATGTTTACGCTGCCTGGTGACACCTGAATACAGAGGTCACTGCGGTGGCTGGCGGTGTAACAAAATAACAGTGTTAACAACGCTCGGGAGCCGAGCTGAGACCTGCAATCAAAAGTGAAAAGCACAGAGCTGGGTTATCTTTCAGAGGCGGAGAAGTGATGTTTTGTCAGGGTGCGAGGCAAGCACGGACACTCTAATAGCTCTCGTCTCCTGTACGGCTGGTATTTTCTGAGGACTGTTGTTGGCGGGTGATCCTCGGCGCAAGATCACATCTGGATCCTGTCCTCCCAGCCGCTCCGTGCAGTGCTGCACAGCAACAAGAAACAGCTGTGCAAAACTGGCTTCAATTAGCTTCACATTCTCCCTGACAGTTAATCCCTTTCTACTCTCCTTCTCTCACTGCTTTTTTCCCCCCCTTTAACTGTTCGGTCACTCCGCTCTTTCTCTCTCTCTTTTTCTTTTTTAAAGCTTTGCTTCAGGTTGCCACACTGTCTGAAATAATAGACAGGGGAACACAGTGTGCTGAATTGGAAACAGACAACGGGACAGAAAAGCTCAGAGGTCTCACGAAACACGGAACATGACAAATCCTATCTGTTTGAAAAGACTGATGATGCTGTTTGCAGTGGTTTGGGATTCAACACAAGAGGAATTGATAATAGGCTGCAAAGATGATATATTTTCATTTCCTGTCATTTGCTAGTAAACGCTTCATTACAATTACGGTTCATTTACATCTTAAGACTTCAATTGTCCCAGCATGTGGTCCTTAACAGTAGATATATGACACTTGCAATTAAAGTCTGTTTAAATTGTAATTTGGTCACATATTATTACTCAAACAGAAGATGCCAGATTCTTTGTTGTGGTTCTCACATGTGGAGCACTGGGCAACAAAAATGACCCCATAAATCCAGTGTTTAAACATCTCTTTACCCACTAAAACCACACTCAGCAAACACTTAAGTGTGATCCAGCAGTGCAGCACACTGAATAAAATGTTGTCGCTCATGAGTCATTAATCAAACTCAGCTCAACTCGAACCAGTTCAACTGCACACCATCTTGACTCAGCTAAACTGCACCGGGGAATCCAGCTCAGATTGGTCCTCTGATAGGAAATGGGAGCCAGATTTGAGGCAAGGGAGTCGATCTGATGGGCCTGATGAGCAAATCTGGAAGATTCTGCAGTCATTGTAGCCCTGAGGCCCGAGTAAAACACTAACAGGTGGTAGTGCTGGTGGAAAAGACCCACGCAGAGACCAGAGGGAGTGAGAAGGATACTGGGCTCACAGCCTGACACACACAAACACACACCATTTTTTTTTTTTTTTTTTTACAAAAACACAGCCAAACGCATGCATGACACATAGCAACCGAAAGACACAAGCAGTTGCAGCACACAGAAAAATAACATCAATGCATTTGAAGCACCATTGTATGCAATTTCAACATGCATACCTACAAAGACACATCACGTGCATGCAAACACATTCTCAGAAACACACACACACACACACACACATGCACA
The DNA here is from genome assembly GCF_002814215.2 of Seriola lalandi dorsalis. Lineage (NCBI taxonomy): Eukaryota > Metazoa > Chordata > Actinopteri > Carangiformes > Carangidae > Seriola > Seriola lalandi. Next base: position 405,225 of record NW_019525358.1, read on the forward strand.
CACGTGCACACACTAACAGCCCACAAAGACAAGAAACTGTGTAGGGGTGACTCACAGAGAAGATCTGCAGGCACCCCTCTCTACCTCCAGCACAGGCAAATTCTCCCACATGGCAAAACACAAAGGGCCCACGTCTGGCAACGCTAACGGCCCACTCAAGCCAAAACCAATTAGGTCTCTAATGCAAACCTGCAGGGCCCCTTTGTCGTTTATTTCCCCTTTTAATGTCAGAGGATTGGAATCTGACTCCATAACCCACCCCAACGAAAAGGCAAAAGGGAAAATTATCAGGAGTTCCAAATGATCCACATGTTTTTGAGTAGAGCTAATTGAATCAAGGGAGAATGGAAATGATTGACTAGTGCGAGCGATGTTGAGGCTACATGATCTTTAACACATTTACTCCCAGTGTACACACAGCATCCCAGCTTCCCAGAGGGCTATTCAGCTTTCTGCATAACATCAAATTATTCCAGCTAAACAGCAATTATGGTAAGACAGAAAAATACACATATTTTATCTTTTTTTTTTTGTTGGAACCGAATTTTCCAAAATAGGAGTTGCTTTCAAACCAGAGCACCCATCATGTTTATAGTTTCATATTACAGTACACACTCTACTGCTCTCTGGTGGCCACTGTAGCACCACCACCATCATCATCATCATCATCATCATCATCATCATTATAATCATCAGCACAACATCACCATCAGAGTTTACAGTCATCTCTCTATCATGCGATCATTTGTCACTCTGTGGTGAAAAGGGGGTCAAGTGGAGACCTTGGGGGGGGAGTCACAGTGACACATTGGAGCATAGAGTCGAGCCCTCGGACGCCACTGACCCCACTTGCATTGCAGGACTGTACTATTGACCTCTGATGTAAAGCAGGAAGAAACCACAAGCAAAGGGGGGGGGGGGGGGGGGGGGACCTCCTCCTGGCATCAAGCAGTAGCTCCAGCCTGGTTTCACACCGCCTGGTGTTTTTGTCTTGAAAAGCGGCAAACTCCAGATGGTGGAAAGACAGAAAAAAAAAAAAAAAACTTTGCCTGGTGGATTAAGGGCTCCAAATCCTCCACTGAAAAGACACATAGACCGAAAGCTGCTATTCAATCAAATAGAAGCATAATAGCTGTCTTGTGGGGGCTATATAAGGGATAATGCATTCAATAGAGTATGTGTTATGCATAGTTTATTCTCACTCTTTAATGGACCCTAATGAGCGTAAGATCTCAGCAGACAAAGGGATGACTGAGTTTTTGTTTGGTCATTATGATGATTTCATATGATCTGAAGCAAAACAGTCTAAGGTCTTTTCTGAAGACTTAGCCCTCTCTGTGGGAGAAGACTCTGAAGATAATAGAGTGGAGAAGTTTTTTTTTTTGTTTGTTTTTCACATTATGGAGATACAGCCTAGATCTCCTATATTTTCATTAGCAAGCAAAGACAACCATTTTATATGACACCCTGGTCCTTTAATAGCTAAACATAAACATGAGGACATATGAGTCTTTTGAGTTGGTTTTTTGTTTTGTTTTGTTTGCAGGTGCAGCTAAACATACACCACACATTTGGATAAATCTGTCAGGTAAAGGTAATCCAGGTGTGATGATTCATTTTACACAGAATAATTTAAAGTCTACTTACAGTTGAAGACACTCGGCATTCCGACCATGCTCCTTGTATTTTGGGTTTTTCTCTCTCTCTCTCTCTCTCTCTTGACAGAATGATTAATACGACCAGTCTGTTAAAGTCCTTCAGTTTCTCCGCTGGATTAAAACACTTTTAAAACATATTTGAATCAAAGAAAAAATAGTGGAAACACAGGAGACGATATCGATCCAGTTCACCAGCAGGCATCAGGTATTTAGTCTCCGGCGTGGCACAGAGTACGTGCGTGGGCGGTACTAATTGTGAGCGTTTAATCAGAAAGACAATAACGGTCCGTTACACCAGGGAGACGGTGTTCTTCGGTAATGATTAACTCCGAGCGGCAGCGACAAGAAGACACCAGAGCTCAGCTCACATAATCCTCACGGCTGACTCACTCCATTGCCTTGAAGCAAAGCCGTGTCAAAAATCGACTTAGTGATGTGTTTAGTTTTATTTTTAATCTGGAATGCCACCACAGGCGGGAATTGAGACAAACAAGCCAGATTGTACTCGGTGATACCTGCAGAAAAAAAAAAAAAAAAATGTGGAACTACATAAACGTGCATGAGGTGTAAAACAAAAGTTGAACAATTCAGTATTCATTCAGTGTCATTTTGCTGAGCATCATCACAGTGAGGGAGAGCTCTCCACATACAAAAAACCCCACACAGTCAGACTGGATCTGGACTCCATCCAGGGTCTCACGTGTTATTCTTCTTTACAAGCATAATATTTGGATGCTGGCTGAGAAGGCTGTGAGCTATACCACCTCCAACACACACACACACACACACACACACACACACACACACACACACACACACACACACCATTATCTTTCCATCCTCCCCCCCTACAGCCACCCACATATGCCACACGCTCCTGTCCTCCCCCCTCCCTCCCCATCACCTCCCCTCCAGCCCCCCATTCCCCACTCCTGCCAGGCTGCCACCTGCTCTCTGCAGCATGCTGCACAGCTGCTTTGCTACAATAACAAATTAAGGTCCACCATGGCAGACAGGAGTCATTACCTACTGCTCCTGCTATGGAAGAGGCTGAGGAGGCATCAGCTACCACCTCTGTGTGTGGGGAACACAGGTCCCCCCAACCCCACACACACACACATACACACACACACCCTTCATGTGTAAAGTGAGGGGGGCCAAGGGCCACTAATTGCTCTGATGTGGAGCAGAGGATCAGGGGGTGCTGCTGCAGTTTGAGGGGACCACAGAAGCCAAGAGTCACCACTTGCTGTTTCAGTGTCAGAAGCAAGTCACAAGCTGCCAACTGTGCTGTTTTCATAAACAATGAAAGGAGAAAAGACTTGATACTGACTTGATATCGACAACACATGATCACATCCCTGTTTATTAATATAATATTAATAATATTTTATTGATTTATTTTGATTTTGTATGGCTATTTAAGGTTTTTCAGTTTTTTCTTTTACATGAGTGCAAACATTATATAGTTTTCCAATAGAGAAGTTATTTTGTCATTCACAGAGGGTGACATTCTTACCATCTTCGTTAAAATAAATAATGCAGTTATCAACTGGGAAGCGGAAAGAATGAGCATCAAATCGTTGTGGTTGTATATGACCGGACAGTGTACGGAATATGTGACTTTTAAATGACTTCTGTCGTGCATGAACTACCAGAAATCTCCATTGTAGACACAATTTGTATTTCAAACAGTCGATGTATTTATTTGTTTTTTATCACAGCTTTTATTTCTTCATGTAAATCCATCAGTGTAATCTAAATCTAGTATGCATTCAATGACTTGCCCATTCAGTGATCAATCCAGACTAAACCTTTGATTGTGACAACAATGTCCTATCTAACTCAGCTTGTCAACCAGCTCTGTGACAGGTTAACAAAAAGCTGACTAGTCAGTTAGCAGGAGGCTGAAGTCAAAGAAGAAACAGGCTCAGACGGTGGCGGGATTTGCCGTGGCCATTATGGTCCCTGCGAGTGACAGCTGGCCATTGCCCCCCTCCCTTCATCGCCTTTCAGCGTCTTTGTCAGAGCGCCTTTAATCACACCAGCAGGACTGTTACTCAGCAAATCAGCTGACCTGACCTACTGACAAACAGAGTGATTGTCTGATCGAATGTATAACCTGCTGAGCAGTAGCAAAGTTTTTATAACACATAACCCTTTCTAATTAACCCATTAACATTAACTCAGGAAGATTTCTCACCATGCAAACTAATGTGTGAACTACACACTCAGATTAGTGCTGTTGACCACTTGCAAACTGTCTTGAGAGTGCTATCCTTTAATGAAACAAATGGCACTGGAGAGTCCATATTGGAGGTAGCTATAATATTATGCAATTAGCCTATATTGCCAATCTTCAAGCAGCACCTATTTTGAGAAGATGTACAAATGAATTTTGTTGCGCCATTTCCTGGTATGAGCGGACACAAAAAGACATTGTTTGGGAATATGATTAGTGCATACGAAAAAAAGAAAATTGTGCTTCAAAATCATCAGTGTGAAACCTTCCTGTGATTGTCTTCTTCATTTAGAATCACTGTGTTTCTCTTAAGCCCTGCTGCCCTGTGGAGAACCTTGCAGGTGGAGAACCATTCAGACGTCACACTTAGTCCTTAGCCTCAACAGTAACCCGGCTGCCCCTCCTCTTCGCTCAGTCTGCTCAGATAAGTGATCACTGCCTTGGAGTGATCTGACAGATCCAACAGCTCTATGAAAAAGATGCCACAAATTTAATCCCACACATTTACCCTCTGCAGGCACGCTCACTTACCCTCTCCACTGTACAGTGGTTGACCTGACAGATTCTTAATCCCCATGAGAGAATGTTTTTCTCCGGTTTGCTCTTTGGCTTCACTGTACTGAGTCATGAAGGGGCAAGGCACTAGCTGGGACCGTTTACCCTACTTTCTCAGCAGCTGTGCCATCTGCGTGAGCTCTGTAGGTTGCATAAGGCCTGGCAGATATGACACCTCCACAAAACCTGTTCCCGTTTATCCATTGTTTCAGTCTGCTCCTTCCTCTCTTGTGCGCCTTCCTTCTAATCCCCTCTGCTATCTTTATCACCATTTCTCTCTCCTCACCAATTGGCTTTTCATGATTTATTTCTCTTCACCTTTTGTACATCTCCCTCCTCCTCTTTCACCTACATCTCTCCTCTCCTCCTCTTCTCCTCTTTCCTCTCCTCCTGTCATAAGCCAACAGCTGACAGACCAGACCCTGCCTGGTGGTGACACTTCACCCACGCTGACCCAAGCCAACCCGAGCCAGATCACTCGTCCATGTGGGAGCCAGAGCCAGGGCCAAGGCCAGGGTTTCTGCTGGGGTGGGGGAGGGGGTGGGGGGGCTGAAGCCAGCAAGATGGCCCTAGTCATCATAATCATTCATTGCCTGCTGGTCCTTCTGTCCTCAGCCTCCTCCCACTCCTCCTGCTTTTTTGTCTTCCTCATGTCAGGGCTGCACGGCACGTGTATCAGCTGAGCCCAGGATGGTCGGAGTCAACGGGGTCAGGTGGCAGACGCCTGGTTAATTCTCCTGAGGCTGCAAAGTGCTTGCGTCAGTTCCTACAAACAGAAATGCACAGAGAGAGATAAGCACGCTTGAATTCACTCTACATATGTGCAGTAATAATTATTCCGTTTTATTCACAAACTTAGACAGTGCAGACTATAGTTAGAGAATGATACTATTAGAGAGAGCGTAAATGTTGATGGTCTGTCAGACACACAGATAGATTGGCATTAAAAAGGAGGAGGGGAAGATTATAAACACATGACCAGATGGAGCGAGAGATAGCCCTATTATGTAGATCCTTCCATCCCTCTGCCCTGTCTCCTCTCCTCCGCTTGGATCCCTCATGCATATATACCTTTACATTATTCAGTAGGTTATAATGAGAGTAACTGAATGTTGTGGGGGTTTAAAAAAAAAAAAGGTCACTGGGTGGTTTAGATGGCAGAAGGTGGGCCACAGGTGTAGAAGCCTGAGACTTATTCTTCTGTTTGACCTCTCATTATCACCCCCAAGTTCTCATTCATTATTATCCCGTGTCCTCGGGTGTTTGGGGAGCAGTGTGGTGTGTCTGTCTACAGTCTGTTCACTGCAGTCTGTCATTTATATTTTGAGAATAAATTATTCCATATTTTTTAATCTATTATTGTCTGTTCATCCATTTGTCTGTCTTGTGGTCTGTCCATCTGTGTTTGTGTCCCCATTACCAATGTCTCTCTCTTCTCTCTGCTCATTTTGACCATTTGTCCAATGACTTTTTAAATGGCTTGGCAGGTGCTTGCTAATTACATGATTTACAGTTGCTCCAAAGGGTAAAACTCCACAATCATTACTTGCTACTCGCTGTCTGACTGTTGATTCGAATCTTTTCAAAGCCCAACTGTCACATCTGTACAGCTCTCCTCATCTTCCTCTTAATCCATTCATCTATTTGTCTGTGATCGGTTCATCTGTCTATCCACCAGCCTGTCCTGGACGGCCTGTAGAGGAGAGGTCTGGTCTGTTGTTACAGAGGAACAGGTGGGGCAGGCTAACAGTCAGCAGAGGCTTGAACCACACACACACACACACACACACACACACACACACACACACACACACACACACACACACACACACACCTATGTTACCAACTGTGGACTGTTGAACTATGCCGTGCAGCATGATGTTGTGATGTCTCCACAAATCCCTTTCAGCAATAATTCCAAAATAATATGGGCAAAGCAAATGAGCCCTTTTTCAAGGTTGCTAGTTGTCTTCTTCCTTCTTCCAGGACATTGGTATTGAGTTTGAAAATCGCCTCCATTTCGTAAGTGTTTTCAAAGAACATCTTTCTTTCTTTCAATCCTAAAGGAAAGATGAAGGTATATAGCCTTGGCTGCCATGTGTTTTCTGTGCACATGCCTCGCCATCTTTAAGTTTGATTGAACGCAGTAGAGGCAATAACACCTTTAGTTACATGTTCCTTGGTTGTTTTTCACTTTTTGAACAAATTTTTACAGTCACAGATAAAATTCACTTCATATTTTTTGTTCCTCTTTAGTTCATAATTTTGTCTTTTGTTCTTGGATTCTTTTTGCATGGTGTGTACTTGCCTCTTTGCTGGCTATTCATCTTCACTCAAATCTGTGTCTGGACCTTTGAGATCTTCACTGGACAATTTCTTGCATGATAAATCTTTGTCAGGGCTTTTCATATTTTCCTCATCACTGGATGATGATGTATTCAGAAGTGAATTGTACTCTGGGTCCAAACCTGTATGGCTGTATACTTCAGAACCAGAAGAATCACTCTCTGACTCCTGGCATAGTCCAACCGTAAGTAAAAATCATAATTATCATGAAAAAGTAATCAAATCCACTTATCAAGTCCAGTGAAACAGAGCCATTTTACCGTCATTACCTTGAAAATGAAGTTCCAAGTAGAATTTTGACCCTGTTTTGATTGGACAATGACAGTCCAATCAGAGGACGGATGGTTCCAATGCCTTTATCTCCACCGCAAATCCTGAAAGGTATAGCAGATTTTCAAGACAATGGCAAATCTACTAACCTTTCAGGATCTGCAACAGAGATGAAGGTAACTGCCACATGCCCTCTAATTGGACCCTGCTTTGTGATTGGACTATCATTGTCCATTCAGATTCAGGTGTAAAAACAAGGTCAAAATTCATACTTGTAACTTCAACGTCAAACACAGTGTGGGAACTTTGAGCCCTGAGTTCTACATGCTGTTTTCTGCTCTGTGTGTGTATGTGAATATTCAGAAAAGCACTTCTTCTTTCACAGTGCCTTTGTGTAGCCTCATCACAGACCGGCCTAATTGTCCACTTTGTAAAAAAGAAGTCCTCACTGACATAGGTCCTCACAAAGATAGACATGCAAACACACACACACACACACACACACACACACACACACACACACACACACACACACACACACATCATGCAAGCTGCATGGAGGCAGGCAGTCAGCCACTCAGACACTGGCCCATATGGTAGACCTCTGGAGCTGCTGCCCTTAGCAGAGTAGGGGAGGGATGGATGGAGGGACGGAGGATGGCGGGAGCAGGAGCAGAGGGAAGAGGGAATGGGGGGGGGGGCTGAAATTAATCAGAAGGCCACCCCAACTGTCCAATGCCTTTGGGGAGTTGAGACATGCATATATGTGGCTGATTGAGCCGGGGTGTGGGGATGACAAGTGGGGGGGTTGTAGTGTGTTTAGTTGTGCGATTGTGTGTGTACATTACTGTTTGTAACCGAAATTCATAAACATTTTAAACTGGCACCCCGCGTTAAACCCATTGCATTTATGTGAGCCCATACTCTGTAACCTATGCATCTGCACAAATATATAAAAAGGTAATCATTTTTAAAATTGTAAAATAAAAATTAATTATTTATAAAAATGATTAATACAAATATTTTTTTCTGAGTCTCTGCTTATCCATTATTATTATATTCTGCTACATTTCATTTTAATTTTCATTGAATTCAATCTTGGTTTTTGTTACCATTGATTTTAACACACAATGAATACTACACTATGATTAAATTTAGCACCAAGTGGCAGATTTATATATGTGCAAATACCCTATGTTAGAATATACACTGCAAATTATAAACATTTGGACAGTGAAACATTCTTTTGTTGTTTTGGTTCTGTATGCCACAGCGCAAATGGATCTGATGTGACATAATGACTATGATGTTAAAATTTTGTATGGCAGTTTGATGTTGTCTACACCCACACGGACATTCGGGGACAATGAGTACTCAGGCCACGGTGTAAATACATTCAAACACATGTGAAGTCAAATGTGCTGGACTAGAGCCAGAACAATAGGAAATGTGTCACTGTCCCAATACTCTTTGACACCAATGTACATATGTTTCCATATGACGTGCAACTTTTCAGGAGTACACATGACTCAAAAATACAAATGTATTGTCAATGAGAAGACATCTATTCTTTTGTGTGTCAGAGATCCTGACAAACTCTATTGTTCTATTCTCTGAAGCTGTAAAAAAATATTAAGGCCGGGTACTGTGAAAGATAGGCTGGCCACCTGCCACTCACATCACAAAGAAATAGGCTGACAGATGTATACACAGGCGGTCAGATGGTCAAGTACTTTGTCATAATGCTAAACACGCACTGCATGCACTGCTTAAGCAGGGTTTTTCCTGGCCGAAATTTAGGCGGGGGTGGTACTAAGCCGTACGACCGGGGGGAGGGGGACTAGGCCTACTTTCAGTCCTGACAAATTAACCGTATCTCGTCAGTAACATGAATTAACTCTTTTTCCCATATTAGAAGAACTAATGATGTCTGCACTCAAGTAAGGTGGCTGCCTCCTTCCGCAGGCAGAAAATCTAGGGCGTTTGTATTCTTCTTCTTTTGGCAATTTCAGATGGCTCTGCCTGATGCACGGATTGCGATACAGCGCCACTAGATTGCCGTAGTGGCATACAGCTGCAGTTGCAGTTACAAACGTCAAATCAAAGATCCTCTATACAGATAGGTGGCACGAAATTTGACACAGGCAGCCGCCTCCCAATTCTGAGCCCTGTTAAGCCAAACACTGTATCTGCAGCCCCCTAGTCATTATTGCTGAGCTGTTTATATGTGTTGTTCAATACATGTGCTAAACAGGACATCCAAGTGTTTTTGTGGACAAAGAGTTGTACAACTCTGCTGTGAAAGAGCTGTGCATAGGAAGTTTATTGAGACAGGAACATTTGTAAATAAACACCATACAAAGTAATTGTTTCTTCAATTAACTGTAGTGAGTGTTGACTGCAATCATCTCAAACATTTAAGAGACATAAAGATCTTAAATTTGTATTTATGGCCACTAGGGGCACAAAACTCTACAAGATGGCAGGCATAGACCTGATTATCACCTCTTTAAGCTTTATTGTTAGTGAACAATTACCTACATACACATTCAGCAGACACGTAGCATTTGAGGTTGAGGGTCATGTTTGTAGCCACCAAACAAAGGTAAGTCTAGTATTTATTCTTCATTTAGATTTTCTTTTGTTTTAGTTTTCTGCCAGCTCCTAAGATGTAGGTTCAGCAGACACATAGCAACATAGTTTGTTAGCTTGTCAAATGTCAGTCAGGTAAATGTTCCACTGTGATCAGTCATTGGTCACTAGGTTTGTCTGTTTGGTGCTACGGAGTTAAAGTAAAATGGGTTTATCAAAGTTGTTTCTTGTTGAAAACAGTTACCCGCAGGAGCAGAGAGAGTTTGCACAGAGTTGTAAAACTGATCCATTCTGAACCAAAATGAGCTAAAAGAGACTAAAAAGCTCTGTAGAGAAAAAAGAGTTGGGTAATTCTGTGGGTTTGTCGCGTTGGGTGACACATTTGGTTCTTTGTTAATATAAAAGAATATTGTAAAGCATTAAGGATATTGTCTCCTGTGTAAAAATGATTTCACATTACATTGTGTTTTAACTACTAGATTATGTTCATCACCACATGTATGTCCAAAGCAATTATGAATATTTATTTATTCATGGAATTATACCTTTTCAATAACTTAAACCAGCTATTAACCAATCTCATAAGCATGAGTGACCAAAAGGTTACATAGACTGTGTGATATATTACACATGTGAATAATATCCATTTATAAACATGCGGCTCATAATGGTAAACACAATTATTGTAGTGGCTTTAGCAGTTCCCAGCAGTTGTCTTCTTTTAATTTTAAATGAAAATTTGATCCTCATTTACAACTGGGATCTATCTTTGACTGCAAATAAATACAAGGCCTCTTATGTCACTGTCAAAAAGCTTTCAGCAGCAGAGTAAAAATGTTGAAAATCAATATTTCTTTAAAACCTACATGGCTTAACTACTATGCCACGTTGTGTGCTTAAACAATGCATGCATTTTGTTGAACATATGGTTGGATATGAACTTAATAACTGTGGATAATCCTGGGACAGATTGTGGTGATATGACATTAGCTGATGACATAGTAATAGTATCTTTAATCTTATGCTCAAGAGATTAATATATATATATATATATATATATAGACATAAAGACATAAATGTATGGAAAATATATGTGTGCCTTCACAAGGCCAGAAAGACAATATTCAGTTAGTCTGGTCTTATTTTATAGGAAAAGAAACAAATGATGCTGATAGATAGATAGATAGATAGATAGATAGATAGATAGATAGATAGATAGATATACAGATAGATAGATAGATAGATAGATAGATAGATAGATAGATAGATAGATAGATAGATAGATAGATAGATAGATAGATAGATAGATATTGGTAATAATAATAATAATAATAATAATGATAATAACAGTTCATAATAAATAATAACAATAACATATAACATTAGTCCACTTAATCACTTTAAAAACAAATAAAGGTAGAATATATTGAATATCCATCAGCTCTCTGTGTCATAATCAAAAAGGTGCCTTGGCCTGTGGCACCAAGGTATTTAAATTTCTCTCTGTCTTGATGTAATGGAGCCATTTAATCACTAGGGGGAGACAGAAGATTAAGAACCAGCTTTAACAGAGTCTGTGTTGAGCAGAATATTCAGTTTGTAGTCTGTGCATTATGTACAATCGTTGAATGAAACTTGGTTAGAGGAAATAAAGATAGAGCTCACCCAGGAAACGTTAACCATATAAGTGAACGCAGCCATTTAGGTAGGGATAATGTATCTGCTTAGCTGCTTTAATTTTACAAGGTTTTATTAACAGATGAGCATCTTCAAAGCATCTGTATGGGTTGAGAGAAATTTTCAGTCAATGTTTCAAACTTGTTTTCATTAAGGGAGCAATTGCCCCTCACCAGCCCACCCAGAACAGTGTTTTCTAAAATTGGGTGCTGTAACTTATTTGCTATTTCACCTGCTGTGAAGCAGATGCAACACAGGCTGCCACACACATTGCTGAAGGGCTGGCAGATTACTTGCAGATGCGCATAGAGTATAGGAAATGTGGAGTGCTTCATCAGCTTGTTTCAGTGACTCACGCGTGCTCTTAATGTCTACTCTGCGCAATTAAGCGCAGTTCTGCTGAGTCACCAAGACAGCGCCATGCTTATCCATGTTGAGTTGGAGTCAAGACAAAGACCAAATGGCTTAGTCATGGCTTACAACTGCTGAAATCATAGCTCATCATTGCAAATCACATGCAATTGCTTGACTGACCAGACTGATGAAAGGTAGAGGAAAATAAAGGAAACACATCAGAGATACAATAGAGTTGGTTCAGAGAGGAAGTTATTCAAAATGTTGTCTTGTTGCGTGAAAATAATGGGGAAAATAATTCAAATTGAGGCAGATAGAAACTACCAAACTGAGATCCTGCTGGTTGGCACAGATCCTTATCAAACTTTACATGTGGAGGACATTTTTTTTTCCAAAGCACCATACCATTAGTGGTATAGAATGGGTAGGCCTGTTGTGAATCGGACTACTGACCTACACAGTGATGCTGTTCAAATTGTTACAGAGAATTAACAGATAACGTCTTAGCCAATATTTATATGTTCTTTCTCTTAAAGTCTTTCTTTTATGAAACTCCCAGTATGGTGCATCAAGTATTTTGGTTTTGCTGTCTATGGCCAATAATGATTTAGCTTTATCAGAACCTACTGTGCTGCCACCTCATTTAGTGCCTGCTGGAGGGAAACTTTGGGCTAGCCACTTCTTCAGAGAACATCATGCATCATGCCACAACCCAGAACTGTCATGGAGTTGGAATCATTTTCATCTGCGCAAAACCAGCCTCAATGTTTTTTTTTATTTTTTATTGTGCGTTTAATTTTCTTTGATGATAATATTTTGGCTAGAACTAAGAGTCTAAATAATTCTCTTTGTTTTAAGGTGAGATGTTCCACAGAAACTTGTTAAGAACATTAGGTTTCTTTACTCTGTTAACATCACATCTATTGTAAAGCATGTTTTCTGTCAGCAGAGTGCACCCTGAAGACGATTTGTGGATTTCACGCCTGATATGAACTCTATCCACTGGAAAGGCAGCTCAGTATTACCAGCCTTGGAAGCATTATTGATTCTATTTTCTTCATGCCATAACGTCTGTATATCAGTGCAGTGATTTTGTGTCTGTTGGGCAGCCTGCAAATTAGATCTGTGATCTGAGGCCGGGCGGTTCAATGCACTTGAAATAAATAAATAAATAAATGTATCAAAACTTAATTATGTGTGACTCAACCGCACACAGTTCATTAATGGAGGGACTTAACAAGAAGCTCTTTGAACTTTAAGTGTGTGTGTCAACACCGTTGCTAATCGTATCACCCTCAATTAACTTTACTTCTACTGGATAAACCTCTTTGGAGGGGGACAAAGTAGAGGGAGAGGGAGAGAGCGAGAGCGTGTGTGTGTGAGTGAGTGTGTGTGTGTGTGTGTGTATGTGTGTGTGTGTGTGTGTGTGTGTGTGAGTGAGTGAGTGAGTTGAGTGAGTGAGTGAGTGTGAGTGTGTGCCCCCTACTCAGCCCTCCACCCCCTATCTCTCTACAGGACTGCCAGCCCGTCTAGAGTTATTCCAGGAATGCGTTGAACATGGCTGCCGCGATGAAGGAGCAGAAAACGGGACTGCTAGAACTTCGTGTGACCGTGGACCGCTGGATCCGGGTGTTGGCCACGCTTACCGAGGACACGCTCACGGTTAATCCTGGCGAGGTTCCCGAGGAGCCCACGAAGCCCAGTCCTGCCGGTGCTATCAACGGAGACCCCCCGAACCTCAGCTCGTCCCCGGTCCCGGAAACCATCACCAACGTGAAACGCACTGTGCGAGTTACCAAGCAAGATGTTGGAGGACTCGGAATCAGTATCAAAGGTAAGGCAGAATTAAAGAAGTAATATCATCAATGGCGAGTTACTGTCAGTTAACATAAGTTTCGGCGAGGAGTATGAGTGCACTCTCTGTCAAGGACGCTGAAAAAACAATCGTCGACTTGTCAGTTAACTTAGCTAACTTATAACTGACCGTTAGTCAAAACCTTACAAACACGAGGCAACTTAAACTTTTCTAGTACGTTTTGTCAATACAAGTCATTCGTCGTATTTTAACTCATATTTAATACATTTAGGAGTCTTGTTTGTACGGGGAAAAAATGACAGCTCAAGCTGTGCTTTATCTCAGTGGGGAGCCATTTCGGTGTCCCAGAGTCACAGGAGATGGTTATTAGCTACTGTCGTGTAACTTCAGGCTAGGTGTTTGACAGTGTAGCCTCGCGCACACGATCCTAATAAAAGGTGACACACAATCTAACGTAGTTAAGTTAATGACAGGGGTAAAATACTTGCTACTTTATAATACAAAGTACTTGTTTTAGGGGAGAACATTTTCTACAATATCCTTGATAGGTTACTTATAGCTTATTTTATAAACACCTGTTTTAACAAATGGAGGTCTCTATAGAACTTCTAATAATTGTCAATAATGGGCTAAACTACGATATACCTCATTTTGATTTCTTCCCTTAGATCTATTTATGAGTCACCTCATAATTACCTCAAATTTAATTTTATTTTGAGTCATATATGTGAAGGGTGCTCATACTTGCAGTAAAAGCAGAATTGATGTGTGAGGTGTGAGGTTTGATTAAGTGCTACATAGCTGAAAAGAGAGGCAAAGAAGAAAAGTAAATCCATCACTGTTTCTTCATACAATAAGCTAGATTGGCTGACTATAAAATCCTTTTTGCTGATTCACTTTGTCTCTCTGAGCAAAAACAAGCAGCTCAAATGCATATGCAGCTGCACATCAAGGTTACACCAGCATTGCTCTTATAACCTCTCAATAGGAAAAAGGTTGTAACCTCACCATATCTTACAAGCCAGGCTTACATACCTGTGTTGTGTACTGTGCAGCTGATAAAAGCATTTTCCTTGTCCTGTTTCCTCGACCTGCAGCAACAGGCTTTTATCTCATTTGCGATCTCAGTGTGAAGAGGACTAGGAGGTTTGAGCATTGGGAAACTACATAAATACAAAGGATAGTGATATGCAGGGATAATGCAGTCTAAACAAAGTTTTGATTTTATTTTCTTTGAGACCAACATTGTTCACAATTTTTTTTTTCTCAGATTTGGTTGAACCAAATATATTGAAGACCGCAGATATTACACATCAATTTTTACACTGCTTGCTATCTTTATGATGTCTTTTGCATCTTTATATATCACGAATGATTCATGGTCATTTTAATCTTCCAGTGTCCCATATTAGGGTTTCATCTCCTTGTCTTAAACTAGACTTGTTTAGGATTATTATGATGGTGAAGTTGTGATTTGTCTGCAACACTCACTTTGGGTTGTGATTTGTGCACCATCACAACGAACATCAAGGCAGTTAATGGTGCGGTGAATCGCAGACCATGTATTCTGATGTGTCTGTTGCGTTGTGTTTGAACTAACATTCTCTGTGAATTAAATCCTCCACCTCCTGACAGGTTTGCAGTGTACATGTATTGACAGGTTATCACTTGGCCGCTCAGCAATGCACAGGCTCAACTTGATGGACAGCTGTAGACTTGCTCCGTTGTCATGTTGCAAAGATGGTTCATCATTATAACCACCGGTGACATGTTAATTTTAGTTCCTCCATAGTTGCCATCACCAACAACAACAAAGCCAGCCCCTAATGACATAAATGTAATGCCCATCTCTGTGGAAATGGGTGGCTTTGAAAATCAGACAGCATGTTATTAAAACAAAATCATAGCTGGCACCCCAGTGGCTTGACACTGTTGTGATGCTGGTTGTTCAAAGGCTGCGACGAAGCGAGGGAGGAAGAAGGGTGTAGCAGAGGGATAGAAAGAGCAAGGCAAAAGCACAATGAGTAAGCCATAAATGAAGCGGGACACAGCACAAGCCAAAGGGGTCAATAAGAAATAAGAAAAAAAGAAAGAAAGAAAGAAAGAAGGACAGAAGAAAAGAAAAAGTGTAATGCAAATGAAAGAACATGGCAAAAGTTGTTGTGGGCTAGCTGACACCACATTATGAACAGCTGAGAGGAGCAGTCCACAGCAGGCAGTTGTCATTGGCCAAAGATGAAAGCTATGTGGCTGGGAGTGGAGTACTCCACTAGTGTTAATTTTAGGGAGCCCACCCTGGCCTGCAGAAAAGCATGGAGGCAGTCAACCTTTACTCTCACATGTCTAAATTTAAGAGGAGAGCCTAGGAAATGAGGCTCCAGGTCTGTAGACAGGCCCACTGGTCAGAGGAGAGAGGAGCAATATGCTTATGCAGGACAGGATTTTTTTCCTGAGCCACTTGGGTGTGAGCTTGCTGGGTTTTGCCACAATGATTTTGAGTTTGCAGCTGTTGAAAAGGATCACAGAGACTTTTTTTTTTAATTTAAAAGCTTCACTAACACTATTTTAAGTGTCTCAGTGTGTTTTGTCTCACTTCTGTAACACTTGATGCAAGTTGGAAATCAATGCTCTAAGTTTTAGGACATATATTATGAAACCATTCTTCGGTGCCTCAAGCTCTTTTGTCACAGACCAGCTCAGATGCTCACCTAGACAATATTTTTCTCAGTTAACAAAGCTCAGGTGCAGTGTTATGTAACAAACCCATTATTAAAAACATATTCTCTCCTTACATGGCTCTGCACATTCATCAGGAATGTGTTACCACATTATTTTGTTTTGTGTTAAATCATTTTTTTTTTGTGTTGTTTGTTGCAGTGTTCATTAGCAGTGCATGCAACTCAGCTGAGGAAGTTTGATGAAGTCAAGTGCTGATCATGCTGAAACCTTTGAAAGGAGCATTATCACCACAAACACATTGTTGGCACAAAACTACCTAATTAGGTACATGTCAGTGTTGTATAACCCAGTACCATTCATTTACCTGTCATCGGTAGCTCCAGTGGTTCCACCCCACCTCCGCCACCACCACCCTCCTGTCAAATGAGTGACAGGCTGCCAGCTGGAGGGTGTTGAATTGTGTTTGACAGGAAAAGTTGGAGGAAGAAAGGCAGGGATGGGAAGGGAATATGGGAGGATTAAGGGTTGTGTAAGAGTGGCAGACATATTGACGGTGTTTCTCCTACAATATGCCAACGATGTTTGCTCAGCAGACATGTGAATAAGAGGTATTTGAGATTAGAAGTGAACCTAAAAGTATGGGAAGAAAGGAGGAGAAATTGAAAGGAGATATAAAGGTTAATGTATGTGTAGAAGTAGACAATGAAAAAAATCTTCTTCATTTACATCAAGTCTTCAACTTTGTCTCCTTATCGATTCAACATCTGCTATCTCAACGTACCTACATACTTTTGGTGCTGATGCCATGTCATTTTGACACATGTGTCACTATCAGTCTCTGGCTAACTAAAAAGAAACAAGGCTGTCCTTTTCCTTCTTGTCCAACCATTTACTTTTAATAGTCTGGACATTCTTCGCATAGATTACCACCATTCATCAAGTAAAAGGACATAGAACTGCAGTTGGTGAAGTGGGGAGTGCTGTGGTGATCACTCCGGTGATCACTCCATTAGCACGGGTTTGGTACATGATGATGTCAGTTTTAATGTGGCTGAGAGGTCTCTGACCATATCATGCTCTGGCATGTCATTGTTGAAGTCTGCAAGATTCTACATCTACTCTGCTTATGAGTTTTCATTCCAGCAATTTTGTTTTGGCCATTTTTAAATGTTCAGTCTTCAATTTAGTGCAAATCATTTACTTATTTTACAGTAAATTCTAAAAAATACTTGAATTCAGCTGAAGCTGTCCTGCCCAATAGACCCAGTAGTGAATAATTGCTGTTGGCGATACAGTTAATAAGTCTGAGGTTTGTGTATTGGTAGTAGTACAGTGAATAGAGGTCACAGTAATTCACTGCAGTTTCTATGGTGGTGCAAATTGGGGGCAAAGGTAACCTAAAGGATAGAGTGGCAACTTGTGACTGCCTGGAAGGTATTCAAATTTAATCCTCAGCTGGGAAAGTTTGGATGGGGGTGAGTCAGCAGGACACAGACTATTTGAATTGACATTCAGAAACACATATTAATATGTTTCCATGTTAATTGTGTTAGATACTGAACAATTATTTGTCAACAAATACAACATCTATCAGCTATGGTTGTAAGCCTAATCTGTGACATGATTTTTGTGGCAGCTCTTCTTTGGCAATGTGGTGGGCTGTGTTGAGTTTTAATGTTTTTCTGTTTCTTATACTGGTAGATGAATGGCTACAAAAAGCTGCCAGAATTGGCGTGGCATGTAATCACTGCATATGTCCTTGAATTATCTTTTTTTTTATCCTTGATACTGTTATTGTTCCCGAGGGTGCTTCATGTGTACAGTGTGTGGCCAGAGCAGCAAACCTAGTTTTCCACACAGCTATCTAGAATAACATTCATGTATATGCATGGCATTCCTGTCACTGAATGTCATCCATGTAAAATGTGTGATTTATTCATGTTGGTGAACAAAAACATTTAGACTTTACTTTTGCACAAATGATACCAACAAGTCCTCCAACCCAAACACCCATATACTATACTATACTACTCTCCTGAAATAGTGCCTACATCACAGATATACCGGATCTTTGTCATCATGGTTACTATGATAAACACATGGTTAAGGTTATAGAATGGTCACGGTTTGGTTACATTTAGGCATAAAAACTACTTGGTTAGGTTTAGGAAAGAATTGTGGTTTGGGCTAAAGTGATCGCTTTATTAAAGTTAGAGAGACCTTCGTTGTCATGGTTATAATAATAAACACACAGTTACGTTAGGGGAAAAGTCATGGTTAAAAGAAACAGTGATGAGAATTGGTTTCCAATGGGAAATGAACACTAAAAACTGAAACTATTGGCAGTCCACTGTGACTGAATGAATGTAACAAATAGCAGAAATGCTGACATTTGTAATTACACTGACAAAGAAAGTGTATTTAATGTGTATTATATAGAACTTTGCTGTTTTTGTTAATTCACCTCATCTGACAGTCATAGTATCTACAGCTGTATGCACACTATAGACGCTTTATTCGGTCCAGTATTAGTGCACTTCGATTGCATGAGGCGTGCTTTTTCAGTTCTTTTTATGGGTGTCCACAATCATTATCAATCATGGGAAAATATGCAAATTTTGTTTATGTCCCTGTGCCTATTTCCAGTGCAATTATTAAAGATTCAAAGAAGTGATTCAAGTTCATGATTTTGACAGATATTCGGAGTAATTAAAATTTTGATGCCATATATTGATGACATCACCACCAGCATTTATGAAGGTTTCTCTTCATCTCATCTCCACTTTGAATATTTTATCAGCACATCATGATCCAGAGACTTAGTGCGGTGCAGTAAACAACTATCTGATGCCATGGAGCGGTCAAGTAGCTGCTAAATCCCTCTATCTAAAATGTGATCAACATGCATAATATGAGCATGTAAGCTCAAACCTGGTGTTTTTTTATTAAGAGCACTACACTGTTGCCTCCAAAGTAAGATACATGAGTTAAATCCCAAGGAATCACCCAGAGCAACCTGTGGAAGATGTATTTAGAATTAATTAAATGCAATCCTCTTTTGGATAATTTCTCACAAGCCTGAAGGCCAGAGTCCAAGTGCCAGCTGATATTAATGACGATATTTCTCATGAAGAGTGGAAGCCCACAGCAAGAGGCAGATCCATCAGCTTTTGAGCTGACCTTCACTTAACGAGCGAGAAAGGGAGGGAGAGGAAGAGATGGGAAACTGCAGAAGTTAGTACATGAGGGTAATCGCTGCTGTTTGCGTCTGTCCTCGTATGCTCTTTTAACTTCGCTAAGCAGTTTAAGTGACTAAAGTTTAGTTAAATGCTGAAATATGAGGAGTGCAGTGGTTGGTATCAAAATAGGTTTAACATCAAGGCTGTTTTACTAGTACCCAGCCTCTCAGTTTCCCAACTGTGTTGCTAAATTATGTACATGTGGTATTTTCTTAGCATAGCTACTTGCACCTTGTATATATGCAGTAAGTAGTTAAGAACTTAATTCCAAGCTGTTTGTAAAGCTGATCAGGGGTCAAAAGTTTGAGTGTCATGTTTGCACTGTGTAAGTGTGAATGTATATTGTTGCCAGACACATGCAACAATATGAAACAGCAGGTTCCTAAGACAATTATAAGATGAAACAACATCATTTGTTCCTCTTTGTAATGCAGGAGGGAGGGAGAACAAGATGCCAATCCTCATCTCCAAGATTTTTAAGGGTCTGGCTGCTGACCAGACTGAGGCGCTTTATGTTGGTGACGCCATACTGTCTGTCAATGGCTATGACTTACGGGAGGCCACACACGATGAAGCTGTGCAAGCGCTGAAGAAAACTGGCAAAGAAGTCATCCTTGAAGGTAAGATATTTTTCATTCAGAAAAAAAAGGAATCCAGAGTAAATGTTTCTACTTTGTCTTTCATACACGTCTTTTTAACAATATAATACTTATCTGTCATGAAAAAGATAAAACTCTTCATCTACTCTGTCTACACTCCACAGCTCCGAATAGACACATAGATGGAAACAATGGGAACTTTTGATACCTTGATATGTTTTGATACATTTCTCAAACACTTTGGTTGATATTTTTCCTTAAGGGGTCACGTGTGATGAGCTGAGAGAGACAATCCATTAAATCATACTTTGATCAGACTTCCATGGAAACATCCAAATAATGAGTTGAACTGAAAGAGCAAAAGAAATCCAGAGACTCAGGAATTCAAGAATATTGTTGTGGCTCACACCTCTGAGCACCCCAGCATGCTAATAAGCAGTCTTCCTGAACATCAAACACTCATAGACAGTACTTTAAGTTCACGTTGGAACTGAGAACAATGGAGAATATATGGGGTAAGACCTGCTGTGCATAGGAAGGTTTGCAGGGGAGTCAGCAGGTGTTTGCAGGTGTTTTTCTTCCCTCAGAGCTAATGTACTGTGTATCTCTGTGTGCTTTTCTGTCTCAGCCGTACAGTTTAGTCAGTTGCTGGGTGTGTTTGTGCGTGCATATCAGTGATTGTGTGCACACATTTGCCTAAAAGTATCAGTCTGTGTGCATGTGTGAAACAGCATGGCGATTCTGAGATTTGATCTTCAGTTATAAAGACGGGGAAAAGGGATTAAAAACGGTCTTTCCTCTTGCCGACTGATTGCATCACAAAAATTCTGCTTCTATCTTCAAGCTGACTTTGAGTCACTGGGTGTAAATCTACTTGTTACTAAAAAGACAAAGGCTGAGTGATGATTTATACAGGATGTTACCACTCAAAGAGAATATGTTTTATATTATCAGGAACCATAAAGCTTGACACATTTTATGTTTTACTTTTATCATTCCTTCTGTTGCTCTATATGTTCTCTGTGAGTCGAAGAGAGTGTGTTTTGAGAAAGAGAGATTCCGCTCATAGTCTAACAGTCGGGTTAAGTGATATGTGTCGAACGGAGGCTTCAAATTATAGATGCTATCAACGCTTGCTTCCAGATGAAAACCTAGTATGTCCAAAACTTTCCTCAGAAACTAGGATAAAGAGACACTGGCAGTTATTTATTTTAAAAACTAATAATTATTTGGCTTTAAACAGGTTCAATAAGTTGTATGAAATAATAATTGCTCAGTGCATGAAAAATTACATGAACTTTCCATTTGAGAAAATTAATGTAAAAAATAGGGAACACTAAAACCAGAGTTACCAGTTTTCCGTGTGGCAGCATTTTTGTGGGAGAGCTAGCACAGTGGGCTAGCGTCAGTAACTTCAGTCAGCGGAGCAGATACAGCTGGAGCTACAGCTAGGGGAAATCATTGCAAATCCCCCTGCCTTACTTGTCCACAGTCAGGCAGAAAAGTGTTGATATCAGACGGCTCAACCAGCGCGGCTCTGTGATCCGTCATGTCAGGAATCATTTCATGGGTTTCCTTCCTCCCACCCCTGAGGACCTGATAGAGGAGTGAAGAGAGGAAAGAGGCTTGAAGGCTCGCTGATGGGAGAGCGTTGGATGTGTGTGTGTGCACGTGCATGCGTGTGTGTGCATTTTTTGATGCTCTGTGATTCCTGTGCTTGTGTTTGTGTGCGAATCTCTGTCTGACCTGGAGATGGGAGGACCACGGGACGCACTTGTGCTGCGAGACGCTTTAGAGTATTTTTAGGGAACAGAGGAAATAAAGAATGAAAGTTTTTGGTCAACACTTCAGGGCTATGAGCTTTCCAGCTGCAGTTTTTAAGATTCAAATTTTATTTCAAGGCTGTTTGTACATCGGAAAAAATCATGTGAATACATATGACATGAAGTTCAAGTGCAATGCTTATTTTCGTTTTGGCATTTTATCAAGAGCCTGAGAAACACAGTCAGAAACAAACTCCTTCTTGGCATCACTACAGTGTTAAAGGTCAGAGTAACAGTCTTTTCTTACATGTGCACAGCAACAAATAAGCCACCACTGCTGTGCTCAAGGCAGTTTTCACCGCTCTGTGAAATTCATAACAAAGACAGAGATCAAGGGGAAACTGCCTCCATCACATTAAAACATCTTGAATATATGAACAGTATACTTGAATCTGTCAGATAAGTACTTTCACAATATTTTAAGGGATTTACAATAGAACCATGGTTGTGCTAGTGGCAGATTTTTTTCCTTTTTGACTTTATTGGAAGTCAAGTGAATAGATTTTTGCTCACCTTAGATTAATGCAATTTTTATTGTTGCAGCGGCACATGCAAGGTATTAATGTCGAGCTCTGCAGTGTAATCAAAGTGAATAATGCTTTCCAGGATACGACAGATTTCTTTCAGTGTGTGTTTGCACTGGCTAAAAGGTCAAAATTATCTTCATACATAAGATGAAAACATTAGAAATCGCTTATTAGATGGTTTTCATAAGGGTCAAGAGTTTTCCAGCCTTGCGTATAAGGCACCAAATTGTTTTTCCATTGTTCACTTTATAGATTATTAATAAATCATATGAATTTAATGTCCCACACAGTTGCTTAGCAGCCAACAGCAGAAGAAAAGGGGCAGCAATGGTCATCTCCTAGGTGTGAGTGTGGATGTGTGTAAAACCTTCATTCTCCTGCAAACCTCAAACCATAAATAAGAATTTATACAAGGTCAATCTGTCTGCTTAAAAAAAAAAAAAAAAATTAGGGCCATTGTGTATGCTCCCAATAGGATACTCTTCCTCTGTTCTTCTTCCTCTGTTGTACCGTACATGAAAATGGTGATGGAATAATCAATGTGTGTGTATGTGTGAGAGGAACAGTAAACACATGAGAGGGTCAGATAAATATAAGAGACCAGATGAAACCATAAAACCCCTGCCTTCATTTCCTCCCAGCGACATTTACAGCCTCACTGTGTGTGTGTGTGTGTGTGTGTGTGTGTGTGTGTGTGCATGTGTGGGTGTGTGTATGTGTTGATAGAGTGAAATCTACTCCACCTATATGTGTGTGTGAGGATAAAGGGAGAAGAATGGAGAAGAGAGGTTCATACACACCTTATTATCACTCCTGAATGTGCCTTTATTATAGAGTCATGGAGTTTCTGCCACAATAAATGGGAGATTTATGTATCAATTTTGTAAAATGTTGAGTGTGAGAACATCATGAAATACTTAGACAGGGCTTTATGGGGCAAAAATGAACGAATGTGAAATGAGGACAGAATTAAAAGACTGCAGTCATGTATGAAGCAGCTCTAAAGAGACTGGATGATGAACGTAGCGCTGGTCTCTGAACTGTCCCACTGCCTTCTACCCTATTTTAATTTGTATTCTACTCTCACTGAAAACACATCCATCATTGCCACCTGCTTGCCTGCCAAGACAGGGCTCATTCCACTACTGTATGAAGAAACCATGGAGCTAAGAAACTGTGTGTGTAAGTTTGTGTGTGTGTCTGTGCACGCATGCGTGCATGCTTGAAATAAAATGGTGGGGGTAGGGATAGTTCAGTGGTAAAGCTGTTCCCTGGGCAACCAAGGTCTGACAGAAAAGCACACACACAAAGTAAGTATACAACCACATACTACACATACTTACATCCATGAAAACGTACACACACGCACAACATGTGACGCAGGGAGGAAGGATAAATGGGCTGCAGAGTACAGGTCAAGACACCGAGTTAAGTGTGAATGTGGGGGCAGTTAGAGTGTGTCTGCATGTGAACTCGCTCATAATGAGCAGCTGGATGTCAGTGTGCGTATGTGTGAGTGCTGTCCATGTATCTCAGGAGTAGAAGTGTTGGTACACCATGTTTCGTAGTGCAGCAGAATAATGTAATGCTCTCTCATCAAAAGTGATGGACAAGGAAAAGGGCACTTACTGACTGAACAGATGCTGCTGCAATAAATGGTGAACTCCTGAAAACAAAGAGCAAAAAAATCCCCAAAGTTATTTCTGACTTTCTGTAGTAGTTCATCCATACCAACTCCCAGCCATGTCCATGTTTCATGTGGCCCTTATATAGGACAGTCACTGATGGACAGGACAATTTAACCAGCACAAACGAATAAATAATCATGACAATCCAGGGGATTGAGCCGGTGAAGCTGATTTTGAGATCCATGATCTTGATGAGATGCAATGCTGTGTTTCATAATTGAATACCAGAGTGAGAAAAATAATGTGATCACCCAGATGTGCATTAATGAAGGCACAAGCAATTGATCTGTAATTAGCATGAATAAGATTCTATAGTACTGATTCTGTAATCTTAAAAGACTGAAATTGTTTAAGAATATTTCATATTAGCCCATGTGAGGAGGTCTTCCCACTTGGCTCCTAAAAACACCATTTAAAAAGTACATTTTGACCCAGGTCTCACAAGAAAGTTTGACGGTCTTGTTCCATGAGTTTAGGTCAATTTTTATACTTGATGAGGGTATTAGCTTAATGTCAGCCTAAAGTTAATCAGAATTTACTTGCATATCCACAGGCACACAATTTTCTGTGCCTCTGTACGAATGTGTGTTTGCACAAGAGAGAATGAGGGGACAGAGTGAAGCTAGTTCACTCTGCCAAGACATTTCTGGACACTGCTGGTTCTTTCTACCCTGTCCCTTTCATTAAGGTAGTTGTGCTCAGGCTCAGCGCACACACACACGGATTAAGTAGGCTTAGTTATGGAAGCTGTACGGTTGCATGCTTTCCCTTGTCTAGAGCTTCCTTTAGGAGGGAGAAGTGTTTTGGACATATGTTGTTAGCTGTATCAAGTCTCCTGATTTGTGTCATCCCTGTTGGCTGCAGTCCAGTGTGTAAGCATGAACTATTGATTGACTTTGTACAAAGTCTAGTGCGCTTGGAAAGAGCCTGTCATGTTTGAAGCCAAAATAGAATTAAAAAGACTGTTAAAGTGTTATTCTCTCTGGCAGTTTAGTTTAAGACAAAACTTATAGACATGTATTTAACTGCGGCTGACGAGTACATGTATTTTAGTAACAGAAGTAGAATTTCACAGGAATGTATAGCAGTTTGAACAACAGTGAAGTAGGTCTTCAACATTCAGTATGTGAGCATATTCAATGTTTTAATCACTCTTACTGTCCCATATGTTTAGAATTTGCTGCTTGAGCAAAACCTTTGTTTCAAGGTGTGTCTTAAGTAAATTTATTTTCAGTTTATCTTTAACCGCTGCACTAATGGCCAGTGATAGTGGAAGGATATGGGCTCAAATTAGGGTCAATAAGATTTTGATTTAAAGTAATGTCCACAAATATTTCCAAAGTTTGTAGCTGTAAATCAACCTTTGTAAACCTGTGAAATAAATCTGCATGAGAAATTCAAGTTTGTGTATGTGTAGAAAAGATTTGTATTTGAAAAAAAAAAAAAAAAAGAGAGAGAGAGAGACCAGTCCCAAAGCAGCATCAGGTGGTTCTGTTACCTTCATCTGCACTGCAGATCCTGAAAGGTGTAGTACATTTTCAAGATGGACGACAGCACCACCTAATTGGACTGTGCTTTGTGATTGGACACCTGTCTTCAACATTATGAAAGACTTGCACATGTACATCACGGGAGAATTTCATGTTAATCGGAGTGTGAACGACTGCATGTAAAGAGGAATATTAATGCAATATTAATTTTAGCCATGGAAACAGCTAAGTGGGAATATTGTCTTTTTTGGAACAAGATGAAAAACTGTAATATTTTGTGCATTTAAACATACTGCTTGATGCACAAACACCAACACCTTGTAGAAATAAGTGTTCACTGCGGTTCTTTATTTGTTGTCACATTGGCTTCATAGTATCACATGTTCCAATGACCAAAACATAACCATTAGAGACAGGCTTTGTTGAGCCATGTGTTGCCACGCTGTTCAGATCATGGCTGTTATGCAGGCTATTCTTTGAATGAGTTTCATTTCATCTTGTAATATGAAATCCCAGTGGCCACTGACACAATGGTTGCACTTTTGATTGTATTTAATAAATGTGACTACATTGACTATATCATCTCCTCTAGACCTAAGTGCATTAATACGTACTTTAAAACTGTCAGAATGTGAAAATTCAATATGAACAAGCAGGAATGTCTTTCAGGAGTGCCTGAGGTGAGATTGAATTTGAAGAGGTTCATTTGTGTCTGTGATGAGTGGAAGGATGCTTTGTCAGCGTTCTCTACAAGAGCTCACTCCAAACCTAATCTCTCTCTCTGTCTCTTTCTCTCTGACACACACACATGCACACGGCTCATGCTCCTCCCTGCATCACGACCGTTTACTGACTGCATTTGTATTACTTACATGCAACAGATACAAGTTGCGTGTTGATTTGCAACTACATCATGGCGCCGCATGTTAAACAGTATCACCCACTTGTAGTTTTGGTTATGTAGGAAGTCACTGAAGATGATGATCATAATATTAAAGTTGTATTGTGTGGGCTATTAATACAAGGATGAACACTGCATCAGAAGGCTGAAGACTGCAGGGTAGCAGTTAGTGACATTTTGCTTTGAAGGCTGAAATCGCATTTCCTATCTACAAATGAAGCTCTTCAAGGACACGTGTGGCTATAGCCCCTCATAAGAAGATACATACCAAATTGTGTCTTTAAGCAAGGCCAGCACAGATGTATACTCCTGCCATATCTTCCTGTACCGTTTCAAGTCTGATTAAATTAGTGAATTATGGAATATAATGACTTTGGGGTGTGAGGTTTAAAGCTCCTTATTTTGACACAGCAGTCCTGCTGGCTATTGACACATAATGTAATTTGAAAATAGACTGAGCTCATGTATACATATTATACATACTTCTTACTTCTGTTGATCCATAGGATGGCCTGTGTCCCCTGCCTGACAAGTAGTCAGGGAGGCAAGTGACATTTTCATAATCCACAGTTGGCAACTGCAAATTCTCAGGTGGGTGTATTTTGCCCAAAGCTGCATCAGCCCAGTCAGAGATGTGAGAGTTGATGTTTCAATGTTTTAGTTAACATGTATTCATCTGGTGGGTGGAGGCGGCAGCAGCAGAATGGCCCTCTGGTTTGGAGTGTTCTTTCCAGTAGCCCTTTTGTTTGTCCATCCTGTGTCCCTTGCTTCTCAAGGAATGCCTGTACCAGTCTGAGAATTTTAGGAAAAAAATGTCTTTTGCTGGGAGACAGGAGGGGTCTGATTTTTCAAACATCCTAAGATCTGCTGTTATTCTTGTTTCTTCTCAATCAGTTGCTCTGTTGTAGGATGCTGTTGTCTGCAGCATGAGAATCCTCTCTTTTTGTTCCTCTCCTCTGAGTCAGGATTAATGAATTTCTCATACTGTTGGTGTCCCAAACAATGGCTGGATAGCTTGTCATGCTGGACTGGTACAATCAGTGCTGCGTCCTCTGCCACACAGCCTCAGTCTGCTGTCTTTGCCACATTTCTTGCTGTGCTGACACCATTCACTGCCACCTCTCTTAACACGTGCAAAAGTAGAGTCAATTAAACAATGTTGCAGTGTTATCTGTTGTAAATAAAACTACTTTTATCATAACTATAAGACCAATTTACAGTCCTTGGTTGGACATAGCCTTTTATTATTTTTCATCTTTTTCTCAATTTGACTTGCCTGTCAAATTTAATAGCCAGTTGAAAAGCACGTGTCAATGCTCCAGTGTGGACCATGTGAAATCAAACAGGGTTGGTTCACTCATGAGCCTGAGCAGAATTAATACACACATGTTTGACTATGTGATCTGATTCTCAACTAGATTTTTCTGTCTGCTCAAAATTCATGGTTTTCAGATCGAAGTCAGTGAGACCCAGTGGTCTCAGACTTTTGAACCTCACTGTATGTCTATGAAGGTCTAAAAACATGAACCCACCCAATGTTGATACTGGAACTGCATGTATGATTTGAGATATGTTTCAGTAGTGTGGTGATATTTTAGCTCTGCTTTATGGAAGCTGAGTGATGTCATAACTGCCTAAACTTCCGAACAGTTACATGCATGTACTAATTAAAACTTTCTGGCTCTCGCTCCTGTGACAGAATAATTATAACTTTGAAAATAAACCTTTCCCGTGTAGCCTGACTGAATCCCTCAGCCACATCTCTCCGGTTTCTTACTACCTATTGGATCTTTGTTCTCAATGCTCTCTTCTCCTCTGCTCTGATAGCCTTTATTAAAAAAATCTTTTCAAGTGACTTGTTTAACAGTAAAGCGATAAAGGTCTCTCTCAATTTCAGATGTACCATTATCTAGATATAGAATTGTTTTGTGGAGTGGTGTAGTGCAAAGTCCATGTAGTCTGAGTTAATTGGTAACAAAATGAAATTCAGTTCAGTTTGGTGTTTTAGTTAACCTTCACTGATCCAGGGTAACCTCATTTGGAGATAAAATTTCTTTTAGCTGTTATTTATTTATGCCACTTACATTTCACCACTGCACATTTGATGTGCCTTTATATTATAAGATATTGAGTATATTTGTTTCATTTAAGAATAATACTGACTTGGAGAAAGAATACATTTCTGATAAGACCACCATTGGAGCATGTGGTCCCTTGTACTTTTCTTTACACTGTCATAGATAAGTTGATGTTGCCTCCTCATTTTGCCTGCACTGGAAAATTTTCACTTTAAGATTCCTACATATACCCCAGATCTGGGCAAAGTCATACTTGGAAGTACTTTTTTGTTTTAGCTCATTTAGGTGTAAGTTTTCCCAGGACACAGGAAGGTATGTGTCGTTACTGACAAAGTATCTGGCACTTTCTGAGGAATATATCCCACCCATCTGGTGCTCCAGTTCTTTAAAATAAACACTCAAAAATGCAGCTATCTCTCAGAAAAGCCTAACTTTTTTATTTTTTGCTGCAGACTTAATGTGCTCCTTTCTAACCCAAGTTATTTGGAATAATCCACAGTAATGGAACATATATTAAATAGTGTGGTATCATGTCAGCATAGTCTTGCTCCCCTCTACACAGTGCACAGTGCTGTTTATGTATGGAAAAAATAACTAAGAGTATTTGCACATTAATAGCAATGCTGAATTGCAGGCTTAATTTTCATGAAAAGTAAATAAACATAAATATTTTTTGCAATGTTGCAAAATCACTGCCACTATGCAATACTTATAGAAAAAGATAAGAATGAGAAACAAAGTCAATTTACAGTGTGTATTTTTAAATCAAAGCTTGTTATTGGATGTAATCAGAGAATAATTACTGTCCACACCCTTCATCTCCTGCTTTAGTCCGGTGTACTGTAGCTGTTTCTGTGCTGAGTCTCTGAGTGTAACCCTGCTCTAGAACCTCTAACCCTCTGCACACAAAGTTTGGTTCCTTCTCCTTCAGAGCTGCTGGCCCGTAAGGACATTGTGCTTAGACTCAGTGAGGGAATGGATTAACCCGCAAAATAACATAGCTTTATTAAATCACAACTCTGCCTCAGACCTTTCTCCCTCTGTGGCGTCAAGTTTGCTTAACAGGCCCCCTCTGAACCCCACTGCCCTGATCTGGGGCCCATGATAAATTGGTGGCCCAGTCTTTGTGCCACTCTTTCACTTCATTACAGGCTTAGACTCCACTGAACCATCTCACAGTATTGTGCAGAATGTGCATATTGAGGATGGAGGGAGTAGGGTAATGGCATCGGACAGTATGCAGCCTTTATTCAGAATGAATTACTTAATATGTAGCATACACATAAATACATATATGCACAAAACCACAACTAAATAAAAAATTAATGACTCTTCTATAAAAACTGATGATGCACCACCTTACCTAAATGTGTTATTTGCTGTTAATGTTTACCACTGAATTTTTGACATGTCTACTAAGGATTCCATAGATACATTTGCACACAGTACTGGTGAGTTGTTTTCTTTGAAAGCCCATTGCCGTTTGAAATTGAGAAGCAGATGTTTACATCACTTCCATTTGTCTCATTACGAATGAAAATGAATTGCAAATTAGGCTTATAAGTCACACAGCAAGCGACTGCTTTGAATCACACTGTGTGTATATACTTGTACCTATAAATAGGAAATTAAGTTTCTTTGCATTTCAGGCAGGAAACTGATCTCCAGACAGAAGATAGAAAAAAAAAAATTGGAAAGTAAAGTGATAATGTCTGTAGCCGAACCTCCCTTTCACTCTGTTCTTGTTCTCTGCCAGATCCTGTTCAAGTTTCCTTCACTTTCACTTTGTTGAATTAGGATAATTAACTCTCCTGACACACTATGCAGAGTAATCAAATCTGTGCTTTGGCAGTATGTGAATTAGTTTAAAAGTTTGATTTAGTAAGCTCTGCCCTCTCTCTCTCGGCCTCTCTCATACCACACATTACACCCCACGATGTTGGCATGTATCCATGATTTTAATGAGATGGGCTATAGGAACGATGAACCTATCTAAATCATTCAGTACAGGCGAAATCTTCTCTGGCTGACTGACGCTGCCAGAAAGAGACAAACATTAATCAGCAAAACACTGGGGCAAACATGAACCCAACATTTATTAATAAACTTGCAGAGGTAGCTAAAATGAGGCAAGGGCATGCACTTCTTTTTTTTAAATTTGTTTTCACACAATTTTGGTACTACATTTTTGAGGATTAATAGTGATATTAATCAATCTGAATTTTTATAAGAATCCCTGCTGTAATCAGTAGATTAAAAATCGATAAAATTACTTATGTGTAATGTGTAAGGTAATTGAATTACCACCTGACTCGATGAAGCTTTTTAGCTTCTTACAGCTCAGTGTTTTGGTTTTACAGCCCACAACGTTACTGTTTTGGTTCATAAGTGTAATTTCCACACATAGAAAAGAAAAAGCTCTAATGAACCAAATCTACACCACCTGCTAAATATCAGACAGAAAAAAGACAAAGCTAGCAACTAGCTGGCTAAACATTTTCTCACCGTTTGGTGGAGACCAAAAGCAGAGCTACATGGAGCGTGGATATTGGACTGCCCCAAAGTGGCCAAAAAATGTGGTCATATCTATTGAGCGGGACATTTTATGCAAAGTAAACTTGTCCATGTTCTCTGGTGGTGGTCATTTCTAAATTAGTCTGAACATCAAGTATATGGTGGATGACACTGCCCATGCTTGTACTTTCCATGTGTTCCTGTTTGAATGCTTAATTTTGTTGCTAAATCTGTAAAATATAAGCAACATCTTATGTTTATGATATGTTTTTGCATCCTCTTTTGCACAATCCACATCCTAACTGCTCGAAAACATAAAATTCCCATTTTCCTACATCATCTGATTTGATTGGCAGGCTTATTAAGTGGGCTCAGTAATGACATTTTTTTCCCCTTTTACCTCGATTGACCTAATGCATTGAATGGAAACAGCAAGTGTTCCTCGTATTTTGCAGTTATTTATGACACTGTTTTGCCCTAAGATATCTTTCCTCGTTGGTGGTGTAACATTGGGACATTGTTTGCCTGACATGGTTTACAGAGCCAACAGCATGCTTCTGAGGTCGCTGACTGGCCAATGACATTCCAGCTGCTCCCACGGTAACCAGTGCCGGGGTGGGGGGTTTAGTCTCTGACAAGCCAATGCCACTTTTTTACCACCCAAGTCAAGAGGCATGTTAATGACTGCCAAACTTGTCAATCTGCTGTTTTTCTGATTGGATACCTGATGGTTTGAGGATTTTGAGAATTGTTTCTACAGTGTGTGTGTGTGAGAGAGAGAAGCAGAGGGGATAGATTAATATTGCATAGGTAATCAGTGAGTATTGACTGAGCACAGTTTGAAAATTTAAAGTTGTGCTTTAGAAATTTGGACTTTCCAGGGAACTGGAAGAGAAAAAGCTTTTCAAACAACCAGTTAAGTGAATTGTGTCAAAACTGAATTGGCTGAAAATGTCTGGTCAGGATTTGTGAGGTTCAATGTAAAGACTTTAGCAGCAAAAGCTTAGCGGCGGATTCTGCAGAAGAAGCAAAGAAACTCCTCATACACACACACACACACACACACACACGCACACACAGTACAAAAGTAGTTTCACTGGCTGCCAGATAAGTTAAAGTAATAACAGTGCCATCTCAGCTAATTTTAGCTCTGTATTGAATGTGCCGCCACTGGTACTCATGGCAACATTTCTGGCTTAGCTCAGCTGCATGTTCGGTATCTCTGTGTTGCCTGCCTGTCTCACTCTCTTATTCTTTTTTCTTACTCTCAATCTTCTTTTTCTTCCACTCTCTCTTTTCCATGTTGTTCATTCTTTTCCTCCTCCCTCTTCAATTCCCAGTTCCTCTCCCCCTTCTCCTTTTCATTCATCACCCTGTTTGAAAGCTATCTCGTCTGATTTGTTATGTGGGGCTACAGCCAATGCCTGACATTTCTAATCTGGGAAACACTAATACGATCATTTCCACATTGCTTTTTCGAAAATAGTAAAGCCTCTTTACCAAAATATACATCTCCTTATACCTGCTATAATTAGTGTTTTCTCCCAGCCTGTTCTGTTCTGCAGTTTGTGCAGTATGAAACACAGACATAAACTCAGGCTTACATAATAAAGATTAATGACCACTGAGAATAGAACTGTTTATGTGCCAGATTTTAGCACCTACAGCCATGCTTGCGCTCTGACTTTCTTCAACAAAGTTTGAGAAGCTTTTATTATAAGAAGTGTAGTGCTAGTTGCATGATTGAGACATCCTTAACACATACAGATAACTTTTCACTGAAGGGGCAGTCTTTACCTGTCTGGCTGACCTACGCTGCCGCCCACAAGTGGACGTGTTTGAGAAATCCTGCAGCTCCTTCATCTTCAGTATAGTTGCAGGGTTTGGGAGATCTTTTATGATGGCTTCCACTTGAAACAATAATTTAGGCAATCCCATTTCCGTTCCCGGTCTTGCGGCCTAGCCTGCCATGTTGACATTGACCACATCAATTTTGAATGGCCTTGGTCCAGCAACAAGGAAGCAGTTGGCTACCCCATGGTACAAACATCAATGGGTTGGCACATGAACAAATGGACAGAAGCTCATTTCCATGAAACATTACGTATGCAAGTTGACAGCTACTTCAAAGCTGTAGCTGGTATACATTAGTTTCTCACTGCTTGATACGTGTTCCCAGTCTACACATACCCAGTATGTCTGGTTTTGTCTACAGATGCACATTTTTCTTGGTTCATTGAGGTGATTTGCATAGTGCAAATGAGGCGAGGTATACAAGTGAATGTCTCTACAACAAATATGAGAAATAAACTTTTATACTTCAGTTGCATTAGTGAGTCGGTTGTGAGTTTGTATGCTGACAACCTCACAGAGACACACAAAACATAACATGATGAGCATAGATCCAAAAAACTGGTAACTCAGAGTGATTTTACACTCAGGTCTAATACCCTACAGGGATGCCTGTAGGGCAGCTTAAAATGTTGGAAACTGGTGCAAATATGAAACAGTTTTGCTCGAGTACGAAACAAACTTTATTTTCCCTGGCTCTTAAAAATATAGAAATATAAACATGCCATTCTATACAACCCATGTCTTTGTCCAAACTTTCCAAATTCACAAATGTTGAATGTTGTTGAAACACAAGCAGCCATCATAGAATTTTACCTAATTAAATTGGCAGAACTAAAAAGTAAACTAAAAGGAGAGTACAAATCTGAGCCAGCTTTCAGTACTCTGTGCTGCAAACACAAAGTCAGTACCATACCATTGCCCACTCGTTTCGATATGCATTACCCTGTGTGCTCGTGTGTGTACTTGCATGTGTACTTAATCATGCGAGTGTTTGAGCAAGCATTTGCATTAAACCCGTACTGTTTGTGTGTCGTAAATGTGTGTCCCAGGAAACAATGCTGGTAGACCAGACATGAAAAGGATGCAGTTAAACCAGCAATGAGTGTATGTGAGTGAATGTCTGTGTGTGTGAGAGAGAGAGAGAGAGAGAGAGAGAGAGAGAGAGAGAGAGAGAGAGAGAGAGAGAGAGACTATGTGAGGCAGACATTATCAATGCCTTTAATCCAAAGTGGGGGAAAAAAGTCAATCTCTTTTGTGATTTTTTTTTTTTTTTTTAATATAGATCTGAGAGAAGAACCTTAAATGGTGAGAGAGTTGTAGCTTTGACCTAATATGTGAGGGGAAAAAAGAGGGGGGGGGGATTATAGACGGACAGATTAGAGATCCTGGACAATATTATTGAGAAAGAATAAGAGTTTTGAAAAGACAAATAGATGCAGAGAGGAAGACAACGAAGATTGCGCTGACTCAGAGAGTCGCTGTATGTTTATAGTTTTCAGCATTTAGGTCATGCCCTTTTCCACAGCAACTTAAGCCCCCTTCAGACATGTACTGTAATCCCTAAATGCTCTGCCAGTTTTAAATGTCGGAATCATGTTTGGAAAAAGAACCTGAGTCATTTTCTCCATAAACATTTCTCTCTGGCATCTTTCTCTGGCAATTTGCTCACTTAAGACCCACGTAACATTTCTTCAACATTTTGAACATTTCTCTCTTAAATGCAGTTTGCCATTAAAAGCACACAGTTCTATGATGTTCTCACATTTTACATTTCTGCATATTGCCTTGGAACCAATCGTTCCAAATTAGTGGGAAAAGTCACACTAACTTTGTGTTTTTGACAACAGAAAGGATTCTGAAGTGGGACACTTTTGCTTCCAAATGTGATGCATTACCTTTATAAGAATGGCTGGAGATGGTGTGGTATGGCAATGAAATTTGACAGCTGTTGTCCCCCCGTGTCAATAATGAGATAACAAGTGAACAATCTCTCGCCTTGCTCATCATACATAACTTCCTGGGATGCCTCTTTCCAGTTGTGTGAACATTGCATCTGTAGCGGTCAGGGCCTTTTTAACAGGGTCAACATGAACTTTTTCAGCAACAGAGACGTATGTATGAGTGAAAGCTAAAAGCCATCACTTAAACTGGCAAATGACTCAAGCAGCCTTACAGATTAAATGTCTGAAAGCAGCTTTACAGTGAGTGAGGAGCTGTGTTAGAGTTGCTCAGTATTCCTGCTAAAAAAACGGACCCTTCCATAACTTTTGACCCCCTCTCAGTGAGTCACTCTGCCACTTCCCGATAGAAGAGAAGAATTAAAATCTGAATTACAGGGGACGCCATTTGTGGTGAAATAAAATATGAGGACTGACCACATCAATGTCCTGCTTGATGTTTAACAAAATTACTGGCTGACTTGCTGGAGCAATATTTTGGGAATGGTGGAAGCCCCCCCCTTGCTCCTGTTGTCCTGTGCTGTGACTCTTCTACTTACCCTCTGGCTACATGCCTCTTGTACTGTGCAAGAAGAGCACTTCACACTTCCCCAGTGAAACCAGAGCTCTACCTTCAGCCTTCAGCCTTCAGCCTCATGCCTCATGCCTCGCCATGTCCTCTGGGCTATTTTTACTTCAGCAGTGGCTACTTCTGCCAAACCCATACCACAGCCTACTGGACTAGAGCTGAGGCCATGGGGTTTTTGTGTGTGTGTGTGTGTGTGTGTGTGTGTGTGTGTGTGTGTGTGTG
>NW_019525358.1:440894-465554 GCF_002814215.2 Seriola lalandi dorsalis
GTCTGTCTGTCTGTCTGTCGGTCTGTCGGTCGGTCGGCCTGTCGGTCTGTCTGTCGGTCGGTCGGTCTGTCTGTCGGTCGGTATGTCGGTATGTATGTATGTATGTATGTATGTATGTATGTATGTATGTTCGTAGGTGTGACTGGAAAGAACTGTGCATTTAAAAAACAAATGTACAGAGATTAGACTATAATCATAATTAATTTTGAAACACTTCAATTACAATAGATTATTGCCCACAAAAAAATGTGTAATTATGGGAGGCCCATGGCTGAGGGGTTGGAATACCAACCATGGGCCACAGCTTTGGTTTGAATCTGCCTCCCTCCCATATTTCCTATCATCTCTGTCTAATGTTGCTATCCAATAAAAATCGTCTATTTTTTAAATTATGGGAAACTTGGATACTGGATATGGTACAATAATGTCATTTTGATGGAACAAAATATTATGTATACATTTCTTTTTTCTTTTATAAAAAGTTATTGGGTAATGTTACACACAAGTCATGAAATAGTATAGGTCCATTGTATTTATGTGGAAAGAAAATAAGAACAGAAATAATCTGTTGACGATTATTTTTTATAAATTACAAGGACTTTATATAATAAATATTGAATACAATAATATAACCATGGGGTACAGAAAGTATTACATAGGAAAATGGTGTAATGGATGTACAGACACCTCTTTTTCAGTCATACACAGAACAGTCAATACTGAGTTGTATCACCGAATTGACTCATAGTGGATAGATGGTTGTTATTGGAGGAAAAACAGATTCAATCAAGAGTACACAAGTCAAAACAATTTGAAAACTATTTAGTTAGATTATAAATAAGACTATGAAATCTTCAGTTTGTGAATTCTCACAGCTGGAGGAAATCACATCCACTCTGTGCTTCCAGCTGCTGCTCAAGATATGCTCACTCATTCCAGAATCACCCACATGCAACAAATATAAAATCATCAAGAAAGAAAAAACTCTTTTGTGTTCACCAAATCACAATAAATTAGCTACAGATGTGTAAATCATACAATCATATCCATTCTATCTTTTTGATAGGAATATAATACAAAATACACCTGGTTATATATG
Organism: Seriola lalandi dorsalis; assembly: GCF_002814215.2. Classification (NCBI taxonomy): domain Eukaryota; kingdom Metazoa; phylum Chordata; class Actinopteri; order Carangiformes; family Carangidae; genus Seriola; species Seriola lalandi. Next base: position 441,994 of record NW_019525358.1, read on the forward strand.
CTATGTAAGGAAATGTTTTTTTTGTTTATAAAAGAGTATGATGTGCTTTGTATAACTGCTGAGAAATCACCTAAGTGACAGAAAATTCATCACAGATGAATTTCTGCTCCTTTTTGAAGCTGTTCTAAAGTGCTGCTGCAGTTTTCAACTCATTTCTGAAGCCTGAGGCTCCATATTCATATCCCATAATTCCTTTCCTCTCCCTCCTCTGTCCTCTTGTCTGCCTTTCCTCCTTATCTAATTCTTTCTCTCACACGCTCTCACTCTGCCTCTGCTTCAGTGAAGTACATCAAGGAGATGTCGGCCTTCTTTAAAAGCTCGGGGTCCTCTGGGGCCACCCTCCCATGGGACTCTCCCCCCTCCACACCTCAGAGGGGCACTGAGCTCTCCCCTGAGGTGAAGGAGCCTCGCAGCATCCCGCTGAAGATGTGTCAGGTGTCACGAAAACAGTGCCCTCCGGACACAGAAAACAGGTACTACATGTGAGAAGTCAGCTGCTTTACATAATACTTGGTTCAGTTCATACATTTATGAAAAAAAAAAATCTGATAGACCTCAACCTGAAAATGACATAATGGTTTAGAGAGAATATTGTAAAAGGGACCTCTACTTCTTGAGGGACATCTTGCTCACAAGTTCTCTTTAATATCTGAAACTTCCTCTTCACCCTCAAGCTTTTCTCTGTTTGCCATGTGTCTTTTACCTCTCTAACTTGCCCCTTTTTTTCCACCTCCTTTTTGTCTCCCCCGTTTCTCTGCTCTCTTTCTTTCTCTCATCTCATGTGCCAGGTATTTCGAGGTAATTTCATCCAACAGAAAGAACTCTGTGTTCCTGCGGGCAAGAGACCCGGCCATGGCCCAGTCCTGGTACAACGGAATCCAGGCTGGCGCTGCCAACCTTTTACCACGAGTGAAGGAGGAGATGAAGAGTATGCAGCCTGGCATGGAGGTGAAACATCTGGGCTGGATTACAGAGCAGGTATGCGAGAATACTGCCATACAGCTTGTATACAGCAAGACTTTGTACAGTATTTTTAGTTTTGAGTTTTTAAATCTTATTTTTAGTGTTTTGATGGTGCTCTGCCTGTTTTAGGTCTTGCTGAGCTATAGACAGTTTTTCTTGAGTGCATACACAGAAATACAAAAAGGACATGTCCATATATGGTCATGTCAACTGCCTGATTCTAGATTCTTGACTGGGACCAGCTGATATCCAGTAGCACTTATTGACTGCCATGTGCCATGTATGAAAATCATGAATGAATTTTCATTTGCTCCAAATATCCATGTGTGCAGGTGGCTCATGGTCCAGAAAGACCAGTACTGGCTATGTTGACCGACAAAGACCTGCTCCTGTATCCCTCCTTGCCTGAAAGCAAAGAGAGCCTCAGCAGCCCCACCAAGAGTCACCCGCTCATCACTACCAGGTTCACATGCATAAGTGTCTTTATATACGCACATACACCATATAGAGTAGCAGATACTAACACAGTTGTGCTCTCTCTGCTTGTCTCTGTTTTGGAAAAACACATTCACATTACAACATTGGTATTTCAGAAGCTCCGTAGATCTGTCCTCCACCCTGAACAGCCCAGTTTTGATTTAATAGTCCTCCCAATCCCCATGGCTTATTTTGGCCCAATGAAAAAACACATGCTTCCTCTTTCCATAACCAGACTATTGGAGATTTTGCCATATATCGTCATATCCAGTTGGAAGACATTGGTGGAAACAGAACCTATGAGTCATGGGTTTTTCCTCTCTTCTTTCTCTCTTATGCACTCCACATCTCACTTTTCACCTCTGCAACACTTTTTTTGTAACACACCAACATACATACTCTTTCATTCGCTCTTCTGGCCCCATTCTTTTCTATAAATTTGAATTACCTGCCGTCATCCATGTTTTTTTTCTCATACTTCCTCTCTCCTTTAGACTGGTCCACTCTGGCCCTGGAAAAAGTTCTCCTCTCTTGGACTCAGAGCTGTCATTTGGCCTGCGTTCAGGCACCAAGCAAGGTGTGGAGACCCACGTGTTCAGGGTGGATTCTGCCAAGGAGCTGTCCACCTGGACTCATCTGCTGGTGGAGGGCTGCCACAATGCTGCTGAGCTCATTAAAGAGGTCACCACAGGTACAGATATAGATTCTTTGACTTCCAGTTCTCTCTCTATGCCTGTGGCCCAGTCCCTCCACGTACAATTCAAATTTTGTTCGGAACTGTCGTAGGGCTAGAAATAATGCCAAACCAAATAATTGGTTGCCTTTGAGTGTTGCAGATGTCGAAGATGGCACAACCAGGATTCAGGGTTTCACTAGCATCCAGGGTCAGCCCTGGAAAATATGTATCCGCTCTTGGTACTGCAAGATGCTTTTGATGAATGTTTTATGCGACATAATGACCATTCACTCGTTATCGTACACAAGAGAGGATTCTGTTGAGATGCCAGCAATGCAGTTGCAGTTGCAGTAGCTATCTCTAATTGGAGGTCAGAGTAAGGTCCTGTGAATTTATGATGAGAATATGAAAAAAAGCACATAATGTTCTAAACATTATTAATCTGTAATAACTATAAAAAAAATACAATACCTGCAACAGCAGCACATTTTAACTAAGTAAATGTTATGTAAGGAGAATATTATTTCTTTATATTTCTTTACACAACTCCTCCAAAAGAGAATGGTTAGAATAATCACTTTTAATCACCAAAGATTGCTCTGTTAAGGTAAAAGCCATGATCTAAATATGGATAGTGTAGTCCCACTGCCAAAAGGCTGACTTGTGTCTGCTGCCACTCTCAAATTGATTGACAGGTCTTTTAAAGTGACTGATCCTGTTTTATTGCACTGATAAATGTTTTGTTTTTTTTCAAAGGTCATGTAATACAAAGTGCCTGATGAGAATTACAAGACCCTGATTTCTCCATCTATAATGCTAACTCTCTAACTCTCAGTTATATATATATAAATAATATATAATAAAAGTGTTCTCATCTAAACAATTACAGCTTGTGCTCTTGGTTTCTATTCAGCAGACACATACAAACACTTCAATACATAATAGGGGCCTGTCTCACAACGCAGATTTAGAAGTTATGATTTATTGTTCTTTACACAATGATTTTGTAACTGTACTGTTTTGCAAAATGTTTCTTCTGGCTGTGTGTTTATAAAAGATTTCAAGTGGGTTTTAGAAGCTTTTTGAATTAGATTTTTATGAAGAGCTTGAGAGAAAACAACATTTTTTTCTTTCAAGCACAGCCATATCATGTCTTATAAGCCAATGTCTGCACTGAGTAAAACACACAACAGCTCTTTTTACTTCCATGTTCTGCATTTTATTCTGTAAGGTTAGTTCTAGAAATGTAATAATCTTGCTGTGTGAGACAGGCACCAGTTCACATGCAGTAGAGTGTAGTAATACAATGCCCTCTGCTGGTAGCATGAGTTGGTGCAGAAACTTTTTTCAATAATATGAAATGGTTTCATTTCAGTATCAGGATTAACTAAGATTTAGATCTATTCTGTTTTCTTGACAGTATTATTGTTTGATTCATTATTTAAATCAAACTTTTTTTCCCTCTCAGTGCATTAATATCCCACATTCACAGAATACAGCCAAGAAGTCTGGGCTCTGTATCAGTACTGTAACACAGAGCTCACACAAGAAATATGCAGTGTAAATCTGGATTCATTTGTGAACGACCTCAGCTGGGCACTGTCGATTCATGACAGTGCCCTTCTTTGTGCTGCCTCTATGTAACCCCTGTGGTTTTTTTTTACGCTGGCAGCCTGTAGTTGGAATGGAAAGGAGTGTACCCTGGGAGTGCACATCGATGATGGCTTCACGTTATTCACAGAAGAGATGGGTGTCAGGAAAAGTATTCTCCTCCAGCAGCCCTTCGAGCGCCTAAGAATGTCCTCAGATGATGGAGTTCGCATGATGTTCCTTGACTTTGGAGGCCCTGAGGCTGAGATTGTAAGTAACTTTTTTTTCCATTGGACTTTCTCATTATCTAGAGTTTTTAATATTGTTAAGTTATCACCACCATAAATTTGAGCTGTTACACTGAATATGTCAAAATGAGCTTAAAACCAGAAAATGGAGTTTGCTCAGTTGTCATGAAAATGGGCAACTCTGAGTAATCTCCACCTGAGGCAACAACTGAGCCATCTTTGTGACAAATGAGCAAATTCCATTTGCTGATAAAGTCCATAAGATGCAGTTGAATTTACTACAAACATGCAGTAAGTGGACCTTGTGTTAAGATTATTTTCTCAAACTATATTCCTAAAGTCATAAAACAAACTTTCTGCTTACATACAGATTTGAGCAGTTTTAATTTGTCATCCGTCTGTATATGTATTCATATTTGGAAATTATAATCAGTATTATATCTGCTCCCTATGTCTCTCTTCTTTCAGCAACTGGACCTCCACTGTTGCCCTAAGACCATAGTCTTCATCATCCACTCTTTCCTATCTGCAAAAGTCAAGCGACTTGGCCTCCTGGCATGATAATGGCCAACCTTTCGTAACATCAACAATAGGAATATTCAATAAAACACACAGCCCAGAGGACTGAAACACACCAGACGATGGGGCCCAGGAAAAGATTCTAACTAACCACTTCTTTACAGATTTCCTGGGCCTCTAAATGTATCATCTCTGGTCAGGCGTCTCCTGGTTTAGTGGAATGAAGAGAAAACTGCAGCATTGATGGACCTTTGTTGAACTTGTAGTTGTATGGTAAGAGAGGCTTTACAGATGGCATAAATCAGCAGCCACTTAAGGGATCTGACATCTGTTGAATCTGTCATGGTAGGTCATGACACTTTGTGATGGCAAACTGTATGATTATGACAGCTTGCATCTTAATGTTTTTTCAACCATTTGATTTTATTTTTTGTCCCATTGTTCAGTTTTGTTTTGTTAGATGAGTCACAGTGGGCCTTTGTCATGAGCATTCTTTCATCTTTCAATCTTTGCTTTATGTGCCATGAACAGTCATAAAAAAGTTATTACACAAATGTCCTGATTGATGTTGGACAAGCATTTCTTTCTGAAGGCAGCTTCAGCGGAGTGACAGGATGACATGACTGATCACTACATGATCAACAGTCTGTACTGAACAATGTACAGAATACGACTGCAACAATATGCTGTTTATGTGGATGCTTGAGTTGCCTTTACCCTGAATGTTCATGAAAGAAGCTTCATGCTTTTTGTTAAGACAATTTGCAAATATAAAATATATTTTTCATTGTAGCTGAACAACTCCTTATTTTATATTCCTCTCTGTTTCTCTCCTTCCCCTGTTTTAAGCATGCTTATAATCCATGGCCTAACAAAGAAAAAGGACTAACAGATTTGATATTATAAGTCTTTTTTTTTTTTTTTTTTGTGTTTTAGCTTAACCAATAAATTAGATAAAACCTTGTATCTGGATGGCCTTAGTCAGACAGTGTGACTCTGCAGTTTAATTCGATTTCAGCCCATGTAAAGTAGAAAACAAGAGCTCTTGAGTTTATGGATTCTTATCAACAAAGGTTGTCACATCATCATTTATTGATTGATAGCAAACAGTTGGCTGAAAGAGTGCCAGTCCAGCTAAGCATCTTCTGTATGGATAAGCTTTCAAGTAAAATACTGAGTTTAGCTCCTAAATAAACCTATTTTATGGTGCTATGTGTTTTTCTTTGTAACTTAGTCACCAGAGAGGACAAACAGGCTTCATCCTAGACCACTGAGGGTGCATTTTACACAATGTGTCCAACATTTAATTAAGTTAATATAAATACCATATGAAAGATGTTAAGCTGTTTACATCATGAAGTGTTTGATCTTTTTTCTTTATTATTTGTGTCAGCTGAATATCCACAACTTGGGGCCTTCTCTCTCTGTCCAACACTAAACAGACTTGTATTAATATATATTTCAAAACTAAAACATGTTTGCTTTCAAGAATAAAATGTATTGTATATTCTTATTTAAACAAAGGTGTGCCTTGCAGGGTTGTTTGTATATAAACGTAATAAACTTTGTTAACTTTTATTGTTTATGTTGAATGTGTTTTATTGCATAAATATCACCTTAGTTTGCGTTACTGAAGATTGAGGCTTGACTGAAAATACAGATCATATTTACACTTTGGTTGCAAACTTAGTTTAGATATTAAATTATATATCATACATATTAAAGAATTGAATTAACACATTGAATTTCAAATTGTTTTATGTCCTCTTTACTGGTACCTTAAAGAGGACATATTATGGCCATTTTTAGCGTTAATAATTTTATTCTTGGTGTCTACAAAAATACATTTACATGCTTACAGAAAGACATTATAGTTTACATCTTGTACTGTATTTTATTCAACTTCTGTCTGAAAGGCTTTGTTAGACCTCAGGGCTCTTCAAGGCCTCTCTCCCTGACCAATCAGAGCCCAGTGTGCTCTGATTGGTCAGCTTCCCGGAAACTACATGTTGCGCCCATGTCTTGCTCCCTCATGCAGGTGTAAATAAGCGGTTGTAGCTAATGGCATCGGCTCTGCCTCATTAGTTCGAATCCGATCTTGAACACGAAGATGATAGATTCGAGCCACCTTCGCAAGCTGTTCGCTGTACCGGAGCAGGAAAACAAGCATAGCTGTCAGGCAGTCGGAAGGAGGGAAATGGCTGAAGATGGAAATAAACGCAATTAATCTTAACAATAATCCGCAGGGGACTTCACATTACACAATTCATAACTTGGAATACTTTTATGAAAAAACTTTTATTTACATTTTTTTAAATCTGTGGACACATACGGACAAAAGAGATATGAATGATCGTGGAATGGACAGAATCGGACTTCATGAACAAGGTAGGGAGTCACCATGCTTTGCCATCTTGGTGGTTTATGATGCTGTTAAATCCGAATTCATTTATACTTTTGTGCTCATAGTTACTGAAACATGAACAGAATGGTAAAATTGTGGCTAATTTATCCGAGCTAACTAGGTATAACTTGTCCATATTGACAAGGGCATTTAAATCTTTGTGCATGTCCCTAAGCTGCTTTGCACTAACATCAGGTCAGTGGCGACCCGGTTAAACATCACAAATCCACAAATAAAAATGCAGATGTAAAGGTTGTGAGTCCCCCTTTCCGCGACAAAAAGTGGGCACTTCACGGTCCTTCGGAAATAGCCACCGCGTGTGTCCGCGCCGAACTGTGCACGGTTTTTGAAGCAGTCCTCCTTGGCACAGTAAAATGTTGGAAACAGTGGAGGGAACCTGGTAAAAAATGAATTCCAGCCTCTGAGTTCTTTGTGGTACAGAGTAGATTTTTACAGGCAATTGAAAACACTGTCTTTCTGAGGGCTATACTGATGTTAATCCGTATAGGAAGTAAGGCTGTGACCCCAACAAGGGGTGCCATAGGAATGAGAAAAGTGGTTTTTGCCCTGACACCCCTTTGGCATTTACTTTGAGCCTTGCGACTTTGTAGACCATTGACACATACAAAAATCTATATAACACACTATAGCAAAGGGAAAACATAGAAAAGCATGATAAGTCCTCTTAAATGTTTAAAGCTGTAATAATATGCTTTGTATATTTATATATTATGTAAAGGTATATATGAATGAATTAATGGTAATAATCTGTATTTGCTGGGTGTAAATAGCCTACTGTTTGCTACCATGTTTGATGAGTGTTGCGTTTTGAGGTTGGATCACTGCCCCAAGTGGCCAAGGAAAATCAATTCATGCTGTTTTTAGGGTCCTTGGTGTGAAACTATGTACTGTAGAGAAACATGGACATATAGTGTTGGTGACTTCGTGCACTGGCTCCTGAAGTATTGTTTTGAAGCTTGATTTGGATTTACGGAGCGACAGCATCTCTTTCATCTGGAGAGAGAAAATCAAAACTGGGTCAAGGGAAGAGGAGGTCTAGGTGGAGATGACAACTGTCAATCAAACACACTTTCAAATCAAATTTGATTTCTGCTGGAATATTCTCAAAATGGAAACCAAGACATGCATTAGAAGGAGTAGAATTGGCTATTGTGTATCTATCTGTCTGTCTGTCTGTCTGTCTGTCTGTCTATCTATCTATCTATCTATCTATCTATCTATCTATCTATCTATCTATCTGCTGTAATAGGTCTTAAACCCCAACAGCCTTGTAAAGTCCTTTTTCAGTCAGTCCTAATGCACTTCACATCCAGCTGCAAGTTTTAATGTCATATCTTATGGTCTTTAACGAGCCGTTCCACTGAGCTGCCTCAGACGGCAGATCTAGCCCTCATGCAGTCTTTATTTAACAGTCCCAGTTGGTGGTCTGACAGTTTTATTAAGTCCAGACAGATCTGTAGAATGGGCAGAGCAAAGATGATGATGAGATGCTTAAGTCAGTGGGGTGTGTGATGGAGACAGTTAGGCTTGCTGCTAGCCATTGTAAAAGGAGCAAGCAAACAGTCCCCTCTTATATGCTCTTACAGCTATGAGGCAGTGTTATCAGCGAGGCACAGATGCTGTTTGTTACTGTGCAAAGTGTGAGTCTGTGTGTTTACATATGCTTTTTGCGCACACACGCGCGTTTGCATGTGTGCGCCTGGACAACAAATAGAAGTGGGAGAGTTGAGTAATAACAAACTGAGAGTTGTATATCAGCCTTTCAAATCAGAATAGAGTGTTCACATTTGATCATATCTTCCTCCCTCAGTCTCCCCTCCCTCCACTTTCAGCTCTCGGTCCTCTTGTTGAGATGTTGCCATGGCAACGGCAGCGAGCTCTCAGATTGGCTGTGTCCATCTCTTCCTCTGAACTATGGTTTTGCTGCTGAAATTGCCAATCAGCCTCTCAGATCCGCTGGAGAGGAGGAGGAGATTGTGTGAATATATTTTGATTAACAAAAATGGAAGGGCACTTAGGAGGGGGAGAAAATATGATGCTAGTAAGGAAAGGGGCCAAGAGAAAATGTTGCACTGGGTAGAATACACTCCGCAATTCCTCTCTTCTGTGTTGAAGGCAGGAAAACAAACATTATGACAGACAAAGAGAAGGAACATTGACTCTAAATAAGATCGGATAGGCACTGTTAGATTTTACCAATTGGGCATTACTGTCTCTGTTTGAATTTCCATAACCAGGAATATTGTGTGAATGACATGAGAGAGTGAAAAGAACAGAGACTAGAGATCATGTCCAGCCTGTTCAAAAAGGACCATACTGCTCTTTTCACATGTTTCAGCACATATACAAAGGGTATTTCACTTGACAAGCAACGTTTTTTTTCAAAGTAGTAGTCAAGAATATTAGGCTTTTCATTTATTTTTCCCCGTCCACACAGCTATCAGTTTCCATAAAATTTTTCCATTCCATTTTTTTTTGTCTATTTCTGTTACTTGCAGTGCAGATGTTTCATATCATTTTGCAGCTACATTATGAAACACCCATAAGGCAAATTTGACAAAAATTGGCTATGTTTAGTGTTGACAAAATTCATTTTTCTACCACTATGAAAACCAGAGCTTATTGTTCTTGGAAGATAGCAAAAACACCAACAAATGACCAACACCAAACAACATGCTTTGGGAGATGGTTGGCATAACAGGGCTTTAAATACGGCGTATAAATGTTCGAAATGCACCAAAACAGTGATATGGTCCAAGAAATTTCTGGAGTTTTGTCCATTAGGTAAACAAAACATAAATAGATAGAATAAATGAATTAATGGTGTTGTGCACTTTGCTGCACTACTAGCAAATAAACCTGATTATTGTTTGAAAGGTCAGTAACCATGAACTCCAGCTCCTGCATGTAGTCAACAAAATGTTTCCACAACTGTGGCTTTACTCTGTTTCTCTCTCTCTGTCTCCCATCCTGTGGACTTTCCCAACTCCAGTCTTATGACAGGTTTTATGTCCTAAATACTTTATTGCCCCAGTAAAAACATAAAGTCCTATATGTGGTTCTACACTCGGTATTTAAAAGTTTAACTGATTATAATCAACATGTTCCGCTTTCTTTTATGATAATTTATACTGTGTCAAATTCTTTGTTAAACTAATAAATCACACAATGATGAATAGTTGTATTTTAGTGAAGCACCATTACAGTGTGTATGTAATTTTTAAATGACAAAATTAAAATATCTTCTTAAACAACTGCTCAGAAAAACACCCTGGGATGGCGTAGGTCCAGCATGTCCATTAGGCTTCATTTTCACACTTGGTTGCTCCATTAGAGCTTCAAGTGAGCATCACATTTGTAAATTGGCCAACAACTACCTGTAAAGGTGATGATCAAAGCCACTAGCACAACTTACTTGTTGTGTTTAGTGTCTCTATCAATTCCTGTGTAAAGCAGTCAGTATAATCACTATTGCCATTTTCATTATGAAAGCAGGGAATCTTGTCCTCAGCTCTGACTGAATCCCGCTGTTTACAGATCAGCAGGCTTTCTTCAAAATGATGTGCATGATCAAGGGATCGGGTACTGTATTGTTGTGAATGCAAATGATCTCATAAAACTGAAATATCTACAATACCTTTCGCTAGACTGCTGTGTGTGCACCTGCGATCAGTGGTGGAAAGTAATTAGGTACATTTACTCAAGTACACATTTGAAATAGTTGTATTTTTTAAACATTTCCATCACATTTATCTGGCAGATATAACTACTTAGCTGTTACAGATTTTACGACACTTATGAATATATTAATTTTTATTGATTGAACTGACCGACAGCTACTCTGTAAACTGTCCAGCAGTATAAAATGTGATATCATGACACTGACAGGGGATGTCCTGTCCAATACATGTTGCTGATAATACTTCGGTAAACCTTTTAGTAAAGTTTTGGATGCAGGACTTTGACTTGTAATAGAGTATTTTTTTCCAGTGCTGCTTTTATTCTTAAACAATAGTGTTACTTTACATCAACAGTCACAGTCAGATTAGGGCTGCACAATTAATCGAAATATAATCCAAATCGCAATATGGCCAAGTGCAATATCCAAATCGCGGGAGCTGCAATTTTTTTTTTTGATAAAGGTAAAATGTGTCACAACATTGTTGTGCATTGTTAGCACCATAAATAAGCATTGTGGTGCTACAGAGATGCCCCGGCCTACAAATCATATTCTCCAGACATACAAAGCATGTAATCATGTTTTTTTGGTAAAGACCAACAAAAATCCCATGATCCTCATTCTTACATTTTGTTTCAGTGAAAATGAAAAGCAAAAACAACCATTCCAACTGAAATCGCAATATCTGCCAAAATAATCGCAGTATCATTTCTTTTGCATATCGTGCAGCCCTAATTCAGATACATTTTACATATAGGGTTTAACTACATCAGTGTACATATGGGATTTAATTAGATCAGCAGATGTCAGACGCAGTCAGCTTTTCTAAAATGAAAAGATTGTAATAAGAGGAGAACGGATCTGCTTTTGATAACTTGGCAGATTACCTGCAAGTGTCTCATTTTCACACACAAGGAATTACTGCAGAAAGATGTGCAGCCTGGGCTATATATCACACGTACATGCATCATTACCAGTTCTTTCAGTCCTTGTTTGCATCATCTCCTGCTGAGTGTTTCACAGCAGACAGATGGCAGTAGAGTACTGAGGGAGGAGAGAAAGGTTGAGGTCTGGCAGGTTTTAATGTACCGTCAGAGACAGTAGGGGTCTCTGTCTCTCCATACAGAAAAATCACAAAGAGAGCATGAGTGCTCAGTGGGGGAAAGAGAGAGAGAGGGAGAGAGGGAGAGAGAGAGAGAGAGAGAGAGAGAGAGAGCATTTAAGCTTTGATCGGTTCTGACCTAATTCAGAACAGGACATCCCACAATATTCAGTACTCTATTTCTTGTTTTCTCTCTCTCCCCCTATCTTTTTCTCCCTCTTAACACAAAAGGACTAGAGAGAGGAAAGGGGGCAAGAGATTAATACTAAGGCTCAAGCAGAGCAATTCATATTCCAATTGGAAGAGCATGTTATCTATTTTCTCACACTCATTCATTGTGCTCTTCTTCATGACGCATTCGAATCAAAGGAGGATTCAACAGGAATCAAACAGGACTTTCAAGGAACTGAACAATGGCGACAACGTTTAGTCTAGGTAGAACATTTCAACAGAATCCAAAGGAAACTGCGCAATCACTTTTCACATCAACTCCTCAATAACCACGTCAAATATGTACAGAGGGAAGGGGTGAGGCTAAAGCTGAATCCTGTGTCATTGGAAAGTCATTCATCCGAGCTTAATCAATGTAGGTTGTTTGATTCAATTCAAACTGCCTCCCAGGCAGAAGAAGAGAGGAAAAAGAAAAGCAGAAAATGAGAGTTGAGCTGAGCTGACTCTTTCTAACTTTGACAAGGCTCCTCTCCATCTCTTGTGTCCTTCATTCCCCCCCTTTTTTCCCTGTCTTTCTCTCTATCATTCTCTCATCCTCTTCCTAGAGGCACGAATTATAGGTACTCATTTCATGCTATGGCATAGCTTGGATTTTTTTTTTTTTTCAGTCCCCAGTATTTTTTTAATATTGTTATTACTACTGTATGTCTTAAAGACCAGGTTAGGGTTATTAAATATGCCAAAGCGAATTGTATTTTCGCTCAAGTAAGCTCCTTGGAAATATTCCATCAGGGCACCCTTTTATTCTTTCCAAATGTAGTTATGAATTTTAAAGTAGACTTGTATTACTAGAGGAGAGGGGAGTGTGATCAGAATATTGAGCAAAGCCCAGATTGGAATTCCTTGTTCGGACCACTGAAAGGGAGACCATAGCTGTCAACAGCATAGGGAATAAATAAATAAATAAACAAATAAACAAATAAATAAATATGGGGAAATGGGGGCTAATATTGGCTGCTGGTGATGACAAGCATGCTTAAGTTTTTTTTCTGTATTTGAGGCAATGGGAATTGGCCAAATTGCTTTCAGAAAGGTGTAAAAACATGACAATACTATAGCTGATAAGGAAATTACTATAAAATATGTTTGATTTGTCAAAGCAAAGCTGAATATTTTCATTGTTAATCATGCTTTTTAGGGTAAAAACAACACCATTATATAGACATTCTGATCCAACACCTCCAACCACCCCACCCCATCCTGTCTTCATTTTTTGGTATTCATGAGCATATGCTCCTGTGTGAAGTCCCCTGTCAATAAATATGCACAGTCTTAATTGTTCCCATCGTAATTAGACTACAGTTCTGTTCTTTTTGGCTCAGGTGTATGTTAAAGCTCTTTCTTTTGTCTGTGGTTTGGCGCCTCTGATGATTTCCATGACAATGATTTGAGTGAGCGAGGAAGTGAGAAAATGGGAGAGAGAGAGAGAGGGAGAGAGAGAGAGGAGGTGAGAAACAGTTGCTGGAATAAAGCCCCATCTCAATCTGAATAGCTTATTAATAGAGCTGGTCCCAGGCAAACAGATGGCAGCTGCCAAAAACAAACACAGAAATCACAGAAATGAAAACCCTAATTCAATTAGGTGGGAAGCATTCCTCACTGCAGCAGTTATTGAGCAGTTTCCATTAATTTGATAATCCATTTTTTAAAAGAAATGTATTAAAAAGTGCCTTTTCCAGAATGTTCTCATGTGTTCATTATCTGAGGCTGACAAGCACAGAAAGAAGAGGCCTGGAGCTGCATGTATGTGGGTGTGAGAAGAAAACAGGATTTAAGTCAATGCAAATTAAAGTTACTAATGAAATTATTCAATTGCAATGTTTCTAATATGAATTTATGGCTCAAATTAAAGTGGCCCACTAGATTAGTCAGTCGGGTTGTGATCTGTTCACATATTGGCATCTTACCTTATTCATTTCTTTGAGATAATGCAGGGCTGTCCACATTAGGGTTTTAGTTGTGGGACTAAACCGTGTAGAAAACTGTAGACTGTCTACTTTTTAGCCAAGCTGGCGGCGTGGCTTGGCAAATAGGCGTGGCAATGTTGGCCTGTTGGTCAGTCAGTCCACCACTTTAGATGGAGCGGCGCCAATGTTAACCGTTGTTGTTTTGCTTCTGTTTCTATCACTTCTTTTCTTCTACTGAAGTTAGCATGCTAACCAGTTAGCCCCGGCCCGTTCCGTCACGTAATAACACTTTTTTGACTGTGAGCCATTGTAGCGTCCAGTCTGCGCTCAGTGCAGCATGAGAATTAGCCAGCGCAAGGGTGTGTTCTAATGTCTGGTCTTGTAAATGCAACTATGGTTGACGCGCTCTGTGCCACCACTGCAAACCACCTTCTCCTGGCAAGAAACCACGTTCGGCAGCAGAGAAAACGTACATATAACACCTTTAAAGGCCTCCAGAGGCTGAATCCTTATGAATTGTTGATCCCTTGCTTATTAGAATTTCTTTTTATCCAATACCTTGTTTTATGAGAACAACTATTGACATTCCCAACAACCTAATTTATGTTTGATGATGATTAGCAAATGTTTGCATGCTTAAATGCTAAACATGCCAAAGATATTATATTTGCTTATCTCACCATTAACAGTTAGCATTGACATTGTGAGCAATCTAGCGTACAAACGTTAACGTTAACTCTGCGTCAAAGAGACACTAGCATGTGTGATACTGATCCATCTGGTACTGATACATCACACAGTTTAGGACAAACATTGTTTCGTATCGAGTTTTCAAATTTAATTCTTGACCTTTGGAAACAGCAGTTGAAGCAACAATCATTCTCTTAAGATCATGCAACATAGAACTCTAATAAAGAGACCTTGAGCAGATGTTGTGACAAGTGTTTTTTCCAATGTCAAGAATAAACTTTGAAACTCAATTTTCAAGCCAAAATGAAAAATAAGCACTTATTTATTTATGCTCAGGAAAAATATTTTCAAGGCAACTGGAAATCTGATGTTGATGAAAATCATGTGATGTGATTGAAAGATCCAGAACGGCTATAGTGAGACTGGCAATTGTTAAACTTTAATCAGGGATCCTCACCTGGCACGAAGATGAAAGTATCATATCAATAATACTGATGATGTTTTGCTCAATAGTTTTGCATGTAACTGCTGCCTGGATTACATTTACTGGCAGTGTTTTTTACAGTGAAGGAAGCTTTATATTCCTTTACTGCACTGATGTCATAGGATGGTGGTCGGGGTGGATGGTGGGCCAATTAAAACACTTAGATAAGGTCAGAGGAAGATGGAGGTTTCGGTTAAATATTAACAAAGTAAACACACACTGTTTTGTGTTATCGCAATCTTTCCCCAGCCTTAACCTGAAGTCAAGTGGATATTGTATTGCATGAGCAGATGTTGTTTTCTATTTGTGTGAAACACACGAACATTTTATGGCTTGGCAGATAAGTTCATTCACAAGTTTCCTCATTATGTTGATAAAGAGGAAACGATTCAAGTGCCATTACGTCTCTCTCAAAATGTTTTTGCTGTTTCAGATGAGTCATATACAGTATAAACGTCATTTCTGGGACACAGGGACGCATTCTAGGTATTATTAAAAATTCTCACAAATAAGTTCAAACTATCAGTGGCCAAGCTCAAAAAGTCAGTAGAAAATCAGCTCCAGTGTTTCTCTTGCATACTTGAAAACTTGTGAAAACTTCTCCAATCGGAGCCACACTGCACACGAACTCCTTACCTGTCTCACACTCAGGTTGAGCACTGCAGCCTCAACAGCTGCTGCCCATCGCCATGGCAAGTCAGCTCATCACTGAAAAAAGATATTCTGGTACAACTTTTACCTACTTTACTGACAATTTCAGGAATGGATTGGGAACAGTGAGAAAACAAGTGAAATGCTTTTAACTGAGAACAAATATTTATTTGTAAAAACACACACGTTGTCACCATGTGGCCTTCATCAGGATTTTTTGTGGCAGCACCTGGAGCTCTCTGTGGAATGATTTAGCCCAGGATGTTCCTTTTGAATTGAATCCCAAGTTAAAATTCAATCCACATTTTTCACCTGCTCCAAGTCTTTTAAGTCTATTTCTTTAAAACTAGGGAGACTGATTGAAAACACTTTAGAGTGATAGAAAGTATGATTACTTGGAAGAGAGGCAGAAAGGGAGAAAAAAGGAGGAAATTCTTGTGTATTTGATTCTAATGAAATGCAGATGCACCTGACAAAAAATAAATGTCCCTTGAGAAGAAATAAAAAAGTTTGTCAGGCAGACATAAATAGAGAGGGTTTACAGTAAATTAGATTTGAAATAACAATAAAAATGGCAATCATGCATTCTGGATTCTACAGGTACATACAGGAGAAAACTCAAACCTCCTTCGACTTAATATTGACAGGATTCCCTTTTTGTTATGTTTTAAAATTTTTCAATGTCAAGTTTATCTTGGAGTAGCGAATATAAATGAAACAGTTGTGTTGGTCAGGTATTTGTAGCTACTAACCAGAGCTAGCATTTTTCTGTTTTATAAAATTCCCCGATTTAGAGGAAGAATAGAAATGAATGATATCTTGCTAACAGCCTGTACGCAGCCCTCATGTCTCCCTGTATACATGGCAAAATGCTGTTTCATTTTCAGAGCTGGCATATCTCAGCCTGAATGTTTGTGGAAAGAAGGATGTTCTCTACCAAGGGACCAACATGCATCATTGCTTTACCATATACGGCACACTGCATGGGAGAAACTGATTGTTTTCCCTGCACAAATAAGCTAGCTGCACAAGCTCATTGTTTTATACACTAGAAGTCATTGTAGTTGTCTGTTGCTATCTGTGAATCTCACAATGCAATTTCAAATAACCATTTAATGAATATTTTGTGTTTGCATGAGTAAACGTCAGTAAAATGTATTGTGAAGTTACATTTACTGTACATTGGCAAAGTATGCGCCACAGCTTGGTTGCTATGGTGCTGCTTTTAAGAACACTGACCTTTTTTTTTCATCAACCAAATGCTAGGACTATGTATTATACAACATGCCAACATGTTGCACTATTGAATCCCTTCCCAATCTCATCCTCAAGCCTGCTTAAATAGTGTTACATGCCATGTGCATGACGGAGCTGAATAACTAACTTCCTGAGTAACTATATTGTATTTTCATAACAAGCCTTTAATCCTGAACATCTGGACCAGAACCTTATTACACTAACACAACCATTTCTCTCTAACACTCTCTCCAACATGCAATTATTGGGGGATCTAAGGTGCAGCATGTGTGGGCGATATTGCACAAATAGAGCAGCTGCTGTGTTTAACAAACATCTGAAATGACTGTGTATGGCTGGTCCCGTTTTTTTTTTTTTTTTTTTTTTTGTGGTTCCAGTGTGAGGTGATCCAGGCCATAAAGAGACCTGACTTTCACAGACGACTGCACGGGTGATGAGAAAATAGTTACGTGTGCGGCTCTCAATCTGACTCATCTCCACTTCAAGTCAAGACTTAAGAACTGCTGAGATGGAGAAATGTGAGGTACTATTATTTTACCTCTTAGTCAGTGAGCACCACAGTTTCTCTACAGGGATGTAGGCTCCTGCCCCGTACAGCCCACAGCCAATTGAGAGAGAGAGACAGAGAGAGAGAGAGACAGAGAGAGAGAGGGAGACTTCACTTCCTATCAAACAAGTTTCTCTTCTGGCCACCATTTGCTTCAGGCTCTCAACCACAGTTTCCATGTATCCATAAAGATCAGAAGTGCAGTATCAGCCTGTTCACATCGCTTTCCTTTCCTGTGCAAAGAATCTGCTGCGGCTATACTACAACTCCTGAAATATCACATTCATCTAACACAATTGGCTATAAAGAAAACCCTAAAATGTACAGTATGTATGCCATCACTAATTATTATCAAATTCTCTTAGAGACAGCTCAGGAAAAAAAATTTAATTTGTAATTAGCTTTTTATGTGACATAGCTTTCCTTTATGTTCCTCTGAAGGTACTAAGACAATGGTATCAAACCTACAGCTGTCCCATTCAACAATGATTATCATTATGATTGATAATATGACGGGGATATGACGACCATCATTTGATAATTATGGGATGGACTGGTGATTTATAGTTTGAATATTAGGCTAATCATTTCAACATTTTGTGACTTATTTATTTTGGGACTCATCTGTGACTTATCTTTAAATGGTGATAGCTTTTGTTACAAGTACTCCATCAATTGTATTATTTTTTTTATAATTACAGTATTATTGTATCTAAACCTGCAATATATATAACCAGGCCTGTGTATTTTTTTGGCCACTCTGGAGCAGAGGAAGAGAACACAAGTCTGTCATGTTATCACCTTTCTAAGCTAACTTAACAGTTGCCTACTTACAAATCTAGCACATCACATATGGCAACATTATCGTTTTATCCAACGTCAGGTTTCTCTCAATTTAATCAATACTCGCTCTCTTTTAGCTCTGTTTTTGGTCTCCCAACTCCTGAGAGAAATATCCATCTCTATAGCAGCACCATGTTCACCAGCTCGTCATTAACGTTGTCCGTCTGCTGTTTGAGGCAAGGTGCAAGATGGTTTTTAGACACTTCTCAGTGAAAACAGATGCATGCTGAAAACAACAGCAGAGTGAGATTGGTGAGAGTGTGATACAGGTGATAATTCTCTGTAATTCCTTTCACATACAAGTGTTTGTGTGACCCACTTACTAAAATAGTTATATCGATTATAGACGCTTTAAGGTTTGGTAACTAATATTATTCTGTGAGGAAAATACCATGGTGTTGAGTAAATTTTAAAATTCGTTCAGAAAGTGAATAACGGGCCGTCATATTTCTGATTTTGTGCAGACATGCATAGAGAGTGAGAGAAGCACAAATGTTTAAAAAAAAAAGGTATTAGAAATAGAAAAATAATCACTGGGCAAAGGGGATTCTCTTGAACTGCGAAACCACTCAAGCAAATCTAAAACCAAGAGAGCTGTACAGAAGATGATCGAGGTGTCTCATCCTGCAGCGCTCCTCAGATTGTTTAGTTGCCATCCAAAAACTTGTATGCAAGTTTTTAAAAAGATGTTGTGTAATTATAAACAAAAGATGTCATGAGTGATGCTATTTTTCTTATGACACTGCAGTTTGTGAGGAAATGTAACCAACCTGATATTGGGACATTCAAATTTGGTATAACCTAGTCATAGAGAGAAATTCTTCATCACCTGATGTTTCACAATGAGTCCAAGGGAAATTTTACATGTAAAAAAAAATTGCACCCCTGATTCCTTCAAAGAAAATGCCGACACTAAACATGAAATAATTTGTTGTGTCAGAAAAACAGGAAATGGACTTAATTTGGACTGCAGACTGGTTGGCCACAGTATGATAGTTTTCAAAGGTGACAAAACTTGTATATGCTGGATTATATAAATATGCGCTGGTGTGAAACCACAAGTGTGCTTTGTGTCTCACCTGTTAGGTCCTATCTGTTACACTGTCTCACCCTTTGTTTGCTCATGAGTATGTAAGCTGCAACTGCCATGTCAAAGTTTTGTGGCCGAAAAGACGTATCACCCTAAACTTTGTGATAAAATGATGAATAACTCACAACTTTTGCTAAATTGCTCAATACGTTAAATCAAAAGTATTGCAGAATAAAATCTGTAAAATAATATAAAATATTCACTGCTGGCTTATTGTTCATATTCTGCAGGGCAATATTGTCTTTTGTTACTGTATTATTTTGTGCAGTACAGTCAGCATAAAAAAGAAACCTTAACTGATTCTGAACACAAAGCGAAACCCATTTCTTGTCAAAACCACCCACATTTCCTGCTGTTTGTTGCTCCACCGCAGCACCAAAGTTGCAACTGAAACGCTTTGCCTGTATGCTAGAGTACCTCTGTGTGTTTGGTGTGTGTCAGTGAGTGCACAAACCTTTAGTTCAACCATAGCACTGACCTTCTCGCGAGCATCAGTTTAAATTCAAAAGACAGAGAGGCCCCAGCTCCCTAGTTGTGTCATGTGGCCAGATTAATCATATTTATATTCACGCTCACACGAGCGTTGGTGATGGTGCGCTGTTCCACCACAACAACGAACAAATAAAGTTTTTTTTTTTTTTAAGAAAATAAAAAGCTTTTGACAGGTTGAATCTTTCAAGCTTGTTGCTGATAGAAATTTTCCACTCTTGGTTGAGCGAGTCCACAAATAAACATTCACACACACTGATGTTGACCTCATATTCATCATCTACACACATGCTCCACCTGTTGTACATGAAAGCTTGTAATTTTAATAATCACTTGCATTCACAAATAAATAACTAAATAACCAACAACCTACATAAATAAGCTATAAACTGTTTAGCAGAGCAGTGATGTGTTGTCATTGGGTCCAACAAAGTCTATCAAAGTATTTAATTCTAAAGGGCACTGGACAAGTTTTGATTGTTAATTAAATTTAAATTAAATAATTTGGTTATAACCTCTAAACCTCAGTTAAAGATCCAAATGAAAAAAAGGAAAATTTAGGGTTTTACTTGTTAAATGTAAAACCTAATGTCCATATAAAAAATAGGACCGAGGTGAATTTGAATTGTTAACTTCCATTTAGATTTGGTAAAGATATAATGAACTAACTAGCTGAACAAATTAATAAAACTGGAACTAATGTAAAAACTCATTAAATATAAGCTAAAATAAATCTTTAATTAAATGATTACACTTTTGATTCTGTATTAAACAGTGAGTTTATTGCAGGTTTGCGTCACTCTTATTTCGCTGTCTCTTAGATGGACACCACATTGACCTCGTCTTTGTCAGCCAGCCTGCTGTTATTGATGTCATCCATTTTGTTGCTGCAGTGGTCTTTTTCAAATCTATGGAAACCAACAAGACCAATGCATTCACCTCTCCTCCACCATAAATTGTAGCTTTTCATTCTCCATTGAACTCATGACTTTGACTCTGAGACGAGGGATGGGATTAAAGGCGCTGACAGAAGGTGTCAAATTGATACTGTCTCCTTGCAGTATTTACTATACTATCACTATAGACAATGACTGCCACACTACGGTGGATGACAGAGAGAATGTGTAGGAAAGGAGAAGCTCTTTTGTCTAAAATAAGAAAAGAAGTGAAGGTATTGTCCCCATGTATGCACAAATAAGGAGGACTGGCAACACCCAAACACAGAAAAGAAGAAAACGCATAATATTCATATAAACACATGACTGTATGTACACAAAAGGCACAGAGACCGAGCTGTGTGACTGCACCCAAAACCTCTTTTATCTGGCACTGCATTAAGAATGTATGACTGTGATTTTCATATAATGTGTGTCATATCACAAAGTGGCAGGTTTTCCAATTGTCCAATAATGATCTATTTGCCAATTCAATACTATTGAAGAAGAGACAGCAGGCAGACGTAAAATGAATAAAACATTGAATGGAGGGATCGTGACAGTTCCATTTCAATCTCTCTCTCTCTCTCTCAGAAAAGTCTCTAAGAAGACTTGTGTGCAATTGGGGTAAAATCAGTACTTGGACGGTTGCCTGAGTTTGTGTGCACATTGCATTCCTCTGTTCTCTTTATCTCACACTAGACGCCTACGATGCACCACTTTCACAAGCAAAGCAAACGTCTTCTCGCATCTGCTCTCTTGTTTGTTAAGATAGTTTACTGGCAATATCCACGCTGGCTGATGTAGACTGTATCCATGGCTAATTAGCTAATGCCATTGGAGCCCTGAGCTAAATATAAATACAGGATACAAATGCAACCCTCTTAAGTGCAAATACACTGTAAGGTACAGAAAGTTGAGGGTGTTAGTGGATCTTTAAAACAACGATTACCATGTCTTTTTTTTTTTTTTTTTTTTTTTTAAGTATGATCGTCTCATTAGAGAAGAGGACAAAAAGAAAAATCTGCAGGGGAATTGTAAGACATCAGGCGTTTTCACTTTTTAACTTTTTTTTTTATTATGCAGGTTTGAAATAAAAGAAGCATTGTGACACAAACCGATGCTGCTGGCAAGGAAAGAAAGGAGCAGCATCCAAAATGTATAAAATAAAGAAATAATCATTGCTGTGGTCATCATCATTTTTATCAAACCAAAGGAAAAAAAAAACAAACAATAAAATAAGAATAAAAATACACCTCCATTGTAAGAAGCAAAACGTGATCTAATTTCTTTCATAAATAAGAAAACCGGTCAAATGACTTATGGGCAACTAGCGAAAACAATATATTGATAACCATTTAAAATATTTATTATTACTGGCTTTACAAATAAAATAACTACAATTGGCAGGGTTTTTTTCTTTTTTTTTTTTTACACAACTTAAAATTTTATAGTTCTGTAACAACTAAAACTGAAATGATGCTACAGTAAAGAGATAAAAACAGATGTCTTCGTCAGCAAAATGCATTGTTAATCACACGAAAGTTAAAAAGATGAGATCAATACAACCAAACACCGACTAGAAACTTATAAAAATCACTGTAATGTGGATGTGATGGCTCCATTCACATATTTCATTACTTCATTTCTGCATGTCGAGGAGACAAAATTGACATTATGGTCAGACAAAGTAAGAACAGGGGGGGGAGGGGAAGGGGGGGCATTTTGAGGCAATATCTTTTTCTTCTTTTTTTTTTTCACCTGCAACATTATATCTCATTTTTATCTCCCAGCGTTTCTTTCTTTCTCTCTTTCTATGTCCTTCCTCTCCATCTCTCACCTGGCTCTTTCCATTTAATGATCTGCAGGACACATATTGTGTATTCAGTTTTAGATTGAACTTTATTGGAAAAAACACACCAGTGAGCACAGATTTAATGCAAGAACGAGAGTGTGAAATACTCCTCTGAAATCCAGCTGCACAAGGCTGTTAAAATTCACGAGAAAGACTCGACACTCGAATACTGAGACACTCTTGCACGCGAAGTGTGTGTCCGTGCACATACACACATACACACTCAGCTGCACACCGTTATGAATGGGGTACATTCTAACGTCCAGACATACGCACACACACACACACACACACACACACACACACACACACCCAAACACACGCACAAACACACAAAATGACTTACATGTAATATTAAAGAAGAAACAAATCTATCTGGACTTCCAATTCCCAATTTGATCCCATAAAAGTGATATTTACAATCACACTGTGACAGCTCAGTAGACCTAAACAGGTCTTTAATATTAAAAAAAGATTCTTTTTGTTTTGTTTCTCTTCCCCACCCAAGCTTTTTGTATTAATTTGCAGGCCCTTAAGCAAAGCTACCATAACATCAAGGCCTGTGCTGAACCTACTAGAAGTTAATATTTCTCTACAGTACAGGGCCCAACGCTTATTGGCAAAAAAAAAAAAAAAAAAGAAAAGAAAAAAAAGAACAATTTTGCAAGCCAGAAATAAATAAAACAGCAACAACAACAACAACAACAACAAAAAGAAAAAAAAACACAAAAGTAAAATTAAAATGATTAAAGAAGAGGAAGAGTAGTTTTTTTTTCTTCTCATTCTAATTAAAGCTGGATGGGGTCCCTGAGGGGACTTCGATGGTGACATAGAAGAGGAGTGCTCAACGGCCCAGCCTGTATCGGAGAGGGCACAGACACACAACTCAAGAGAGAGGAGGGA